>NC_064627.1:835021045-835321045 GCF_023864275.1 Schistocerca cancellata
TGATTTTGCACGAGAAAATGAACATTAACTTTGTTTATGGAATTTGAGGCGTCCGCGAAATGTAATTATTACTGCAGTTAATATTTGTATTTGTGTATATTTAGGATAATAGGCTTTGATTTTACGTTAGGTGGGATACTTCCCTAACGAACTTTGAATGTTTATTGTCTAGTTACGTGAACTACTGTGCACTTAAATGAACTTTGCCCACACATCTTTCCATATTAGGTGCTCGGCGTGCGCTACGAACACAGATTATTGCTTAGTTGTTTCTTTTAATATTTTTGATCAGCCATTTATGTATACCATTATTTACAAATGTGAGAATATTCTTCGATAAACATTTTTTTGTTCAAACTACAACTCTCTGGTTTCGTCAACATCATTAATCTTACAGGCTTTATCCACTCATTTTTCTAATTGATATCTATTTTTGACTGACTTGTTTGCTTACTTAAAACGATTAAGTATTAATTCTGTATTAAATGCATCGGCTTTAAATCGACGGTGCACGATCGAACACTCTGATAATAACGAATCACGCCAGCAAATTAGCTCGTACGAAGACCACACCGCTAGCAGCCTGTTCTCGTAAAACCGTCAGTACGCCTGTGGTGGGAGACATTGTTTTTGTAGATCTGTGTTTCCTCGGTCATGCTGTTGATTTTCTTTTGAGCTACGATTTCATCTTTTGCAGTTTTGTTTTTCACAGTCATTTCCGTGGTTTGTTACTCGATTTTCAAGAGGTATTTTATTCACAGCCAAACTGATAGTCAGTTGAGTGCCACAATAATGATTTATGACCGAGCTCCTGAGAAACGTCAAGTTATTTGTAACAGAAGATCGCAGAATCAGTATCAGATAACAAATATATAATTGCTATTCTGTCTGTAAATGAATATGTGAGGAAAGTAGTTCGTAGATCAACGTTTTGTAGCTTAGAGAACTTCCGAAATAAAATATTACGCTGATGAGTGATGCCAGAAAACGGAATAGAAAATGGTCCATAGAAACGGAAAGAGGCGGAAAACAGTCTCATTTAAGTTCTCTGTCCTCCGTGGCAGCTGAAACAAGCCCAGAAGAGCGTGCAGTCGGGACATAAATTGTTGATAACCCAAATATTCGCTTGTCACGATGTTCAAAGCGATCTATGAACGACATCTACGAATTACAGTTCTCACAGCATTTAATAAGTAAACACTGAACTCGTATTCAGGGGAAGCGAAGGTCAGTCTCAGTAGTCACTACGCTGTTTCCCTGCATCGGTGCAGAAAAACGTCGGATTTGTCCTTCCGTTACACAAAGACGGATTCCGAATTCTACTACCAGATTCTGCAAACGCCGATTGTATGAAACTCAGATTTCTCCGGACGTTTACGATATACAGAAGGCTACAGACAGCGGAGCTCAGATTGATGAAGTATTTCTCAGCCTTCAGCAAGACTTCACACAGATAAGCTCCTTCGCTCTGTGAGCAAAATATGTGATTATGGGCTTCAGAAGACGTGCGATAGGACTGAAAATTTTATAGCTAACGGAACCTAAAATGCAGTTCTTGTGAGAAAGAGACATCGTCAGAAGCGAATGTAGAATCCTGTGCAGTGCGTACGTCTGGGAAGTGTTTTAGGACCGTTAATGTTGTTGTTTAGCTCTTTAAAAGTGTTCCTTATACGAGTATTATATTCGCGATAACACGCTGTGAAGTGGAACGTGTCAGCAGGTTTGCTGCTGAGATACCTTTTATACGTCGCAGTCAAATGCAGTGAAAGACGGATTACAAAAAAACCCGGGTAGACAAAATCTTGTCATTCAGATATATTAATACACAGTTAGTGAAATAGTAGATGGCATCTGTGGTAGAGAGGCTCCTCTGGAATACAAATTGTGAATGGCTCAGAATCTTACATACGCGGTTATACTCAAGCATTCTGCATTGTTCTTCGATCTTTGACATTTATCAAGTAAGAGGAGTATACATTTCGGGTGTTCATAAACTTTTAGATTCAGAAAAATCTGAAAGTGTGAAATTAGTAGCATCTGTTGTATAACATTCATGCTTGTCAACAAGTTTATATAACTACAGCCGCTGCCAATAATAATAATAACAGTAATAATAATAATAATAATAATAAACACCGTGGAGGCCCGGGAAAAGAATAGGCCTCCGGTATGTTCTGCCAGTCGTAAAAGGCGACGAAAAGAACAAACCACTAATAGGGCTAACCCCCCTTTTAGTGTGATTACTTGGTTCAGGACAGAACTAAAGAAGCCTCGGACAAGCGCCGTCATGGTCGGGGACGACGCTTGAACCCTATGCCCGCCCACAATGGTAACGACACTGCTAGCCAACTGGAAAATGATTTAAATCCAAATAGAGGTGTTTTGCAGGATATGCTTCCTGCAACCACCCTAGAAGGAAAACAAAGACAGAGGATGAGATGGTCAGATGAAGTCAATCGACACCTCATGTTCTGTTATTACCAAGCAACAAACCTAGGAACCAACACAACTGGATACAGATCACAAGTATACACAACATTTATTACCAGATACCCGGAATTAAAATTTTTAACAGAACAACGACTAGCTGATCAGATCCGTGTAATAATCAAAAATAACAGGATACCCCAGTCAGAATTAGAAAACATCAAACAACAAGTACAACAAATACTGAAACAAAATAATGTGCAATCAGAAGAAGAAGAAAACACAGTAATGGACTCAAACATCCCAGAGCAAACAAACAAAGACCAACACGCATCAATTAAACAATCAGAGGAAAACGAAAGCTTAACACAGCCACCAGAACAAGCACAAATAGAACACGAAGAGACACATGTGTTAGATATAGAAGAGAAATTTCAGCTGACATATATAGAATACAAAGACACAAATACAGACATTAGACCATTACTGCATAGACCGCCAAATAACCCACAAGTCGAAACAACAATAAAAACTATCAACACAATCATACACAACAAAATAAATGAAAACACAACTATGGAAGAGTTACAACTACTGGTTTATATAGGAGCACTCACTACACTAAATATACACACTAGGCAGAGATCAGAACAAACCAACACACAGAAGAAACGCACAAAACCAGCATGGCAACACAGGTTACAGATCAGAATAGAAAAACTGAGAAAAGATATCGGACAGCTAACACAATTTATAAGAAATGAAATATCAGACAAAAAACGAAAAAGGTTAGGTAAAATCTCACAACAAGAAGCAATAGAGCAATTAGATGAAAAAAAGCAGAAATTGCAAGCATTGGCCAAACGACTTAGAAGATACAAAAAAAGTGAAAATAGAAGGAAACAAAACCAAACATTCAACACAAACCAAAAGAGATTTTACCAAACAATGGATAACACACACATTAAAATAGACAATCCACCAAACATAACAGACATGGAACACTTCTGGAGCAGCATATGGTCAAACCCGGTACAACATAACAGGCATGCATGGTGGATACAAGCAGAAACAGACACATACAAGATGATTCCACAAATGCCTGAAGTGATAATTTTGCAACATGAAGTCACCCGAGCAATTAATTCTACACACAATTGGAAAGCCCCTGGAAATGATAAAATAGCAAATTACTGGCTAAAGAAGTTCACCTCAACACATTCACATCTAACTAAATTATTTAACAGTTACATTGCAGACCCATACACATTCCCTGATACACTTGCACATGGAATAACCTATCTGAAACCTAAAGATCAAGCAGACACAGCAAACCCAGCTAAATATCGCCCCATAACATGCCTACCAACAATATACAAAATATTAACTTCAGTCATCACACAGAAATTAATGACACATACAACACAGAACAAAATTATAAATGAAGAACAAAAAGGCTGCTGCAAAGGAGCACGAGGATGTAAAGAGCAACTGATAATAGATACAGAGGTGACATATCAAGCGAAAACTAAACAAAGGTCCCTACACTACGCATACATTGATTACCAAAAAGCCTTTGATAGTGTACCCCACTCATGGTTACTACAGATTTTGGAAATATACAAAGTAGATCCTAAATTGATACAGTTTCTAAACACAGTAATGAAAAACTGGAAAACCACACTTAATATCCAAACAAATTCTGATAACATCACATCACAGCCAATACAGATTAAGCGTGGAATATACCAAGGAGACTCATTAAGTCCTTTCTGGTTCTGTCTTGCTCTGAACCCACTATCCAACATGCTAAATAATACAAATTATGGATACAATATTACTGGAACATACCCACACAAAATCACACATTTGCTATACATGGATGATCTAAAACTACTGGCAGCAACAAATCAACAACTCAACCAATTACTAAAGATAACAGAAGTATTCAGCAATGATATAAATATGGCTTTTGGAACAGACAAATGTAAGAAAAATAGCATAGTCAAGGGCAAACACACTAAACAAGAAGATTACATATTGGATAACCACAGCGACTGCATAGAAGCGATAGAAAAAACAGATTCCTATAAATACCTAGGATACAGACAAAAAATAGGAATAGATAATACAAATATTAAAGAAGAACTACAAGAAAAATATAGACAAAGACTAACAAAAATACTGAAAACAGAATTGACAGCAAGAAACAAGACAAAAGCTATAAATACTTATGCTATACCAGTATTGACCTACTCATTTGGAGTAGTGAAATGGAGTGACACAGACCTAGAAGCACTCAATACACTTACACGATCACAATGCCACAAATATAGAATACATCACATACATTCAGCAACAGAAAGATTCACATTAAGCAGAAAGGAAGGTGGAAGGGGATTTATAGATATAAAAAACCTACATTATGGACAGGTAGACAATTTAAGAAAATTCTTTCTAGAACGAGCAGAAACTAGCAAAATACACAAAGCAATCACTCATATAAATACATCAGCTACACCATTGCAATTTCATAACCACTTCTACAACCCTTTAGATCACATAACATCAACAGATACAAAGAAAGTAAATTGGAAAAAGAAAACACTACACGGCAAGCACCCGTATCATCTAACACAGCCACACATAGATCAAGACGCATCCAACATATGGCTAAGAAACGGCAATATATACAGTGAGACGGAAGGATTCATGATCGCAATACAGGATCAAACAATAAACACCAGATATTACAGCAAGCATATTATTAAAGATCCCAATACCACAACAGATAAATGCAGACTTTGCAAACAACAAATAGAAACAGTAGATCACATCACAAGCGGATGTACAATACTAGCAAATACAGAATACCCCAGAAGACATGACAATGTAGCAAAAATAATACATCAACAACTTGCCATAAAACATAAACTAATAAAACAACACGTTCCCACATACAAGTACACACCACAAAATATACTGGAGAATGATGAATACAAATTATACTGGAACAGAACGATTATAACAGATAAAACAACACCACATAACAAACCTGACATCATACTCACCAATAAAAAGAAGAAATTAACACAACTAATTGAAATATCCATACCCAACACAACAAATATACAGAAGAAAACAGGAGAAAAAATTGAAAAATACATCCAACTGGCTGAGGAAGTCAAGGACATGTGGCATCAGGATAAAGTCGACATTATCCCAATTATACTATCAACTACAGGAGTCATACCTCACAATATTCACCAGTACATCAATGCAATACAGCTACATCCAAACATATATATACAACTACAAAAATCTGTAATTATTGATACATGTTCAATTACCCGAAAGTTCCTAAATGCAATATAACATATACCATACAGTTACAAGGAAGTCACGCTTGACCGAGGTCCGCGTCACGTTCCATTTTTAACCAGACTTAAGTCTGAGAAAAAAAAAGATAATAATAATAATCCGGTGTGAAGTTGTTAGATCCTCCATCGGGCGCCTCCCCAGGTGGCGGATAGGGGAAAGCCTCCCGGATATGGGTGGTGCCGAGGAAATCAAATACTCGGAGCGGCATAAATACTAACATGAACCCAAGAAATCCAGACATGTCTGTGTGAAACACACCGGTACTCTGGTCAGCGTCTGTTAGCTCAGTGAGCTCGGCTGAAAATAATATGCTCCAAAGGCCTCAACAACCTCTGGTCCTAGCCGGTCCTGGAGCAAACCAGGCCAAACCACTGATATACAAGTGAACATGAACTGTGCACGCAGTCACACCTCTGCCCCCGGTGGTACACAATCCCCCGTCAAGAGACGGCAACTGGACTTTCGGATTCTAGTGAGTCCGGCAGGCGCAGCAGAGAATGTCGGAGATCTCTGGTAAACTTCCCTACAGACAGAAAACATTAATCGGAGCACTGAACGTCAACACAATCATCCAAACAGGAAAACTACACATCCTCACTCAAGAAATCGACCAAATCCTTGCTCTTCAAAAAGCACGACTGACCGACGACGAAACCATGGACTATGGAAATTACCGCATCTTCAAGAGCAAAACACAACAGAAAGTCGTGGAAGGTAAATCAATCTTCGGTATGGCTCTTCTTATGCATAGATCTATCACCAACTCTGTCAAGGAAATCTCACCTGTCAACAATCGACTTATGACAATGCGCATCCAGAGCACCAACGAAAAGTATACCCTCATCAATGCACATGCCCCCACCAACATTGACAATAAGAAAAACCCCGAAACCGTCGAAAATTCTGGAACCAATCCAACAGCTAGGTGAGTACCAGATCGATCACGTAGCCATCTCCCACGTCCACTACAGAACCATCCATGACGTCCAAGTCCGACAGGGTGCGAACATCGATTCGGACCACCACCTTACACGAATCAAAGTAAAATTTTCCCCGAAGAGAGTTCGCCACAAGAAAGGCCACATCCAAAAGTTTGATGTATCGAAAATTCGGGAAACAAAAATCGCAGGAGAATGGAAGAAACAAGCGGTAAATAATTGGACTGACTTCCGCAATAAAATAATCAGAAAATCCAAAGAAATGATTCCACACTAACCTGGTGGAATTATACCTGTGATCAAGCCATCATTCAACGCCGACTCGTTTCCCAAAAATACAACAGCCACAAGTCACCAGAAACCCAACAGCACTTCCTCAGCATCCGCAAGCAGACAAATAGAACCATCAGGGGAAAAAAAACGCGACTACGTCACTAAACAACTCAAACCAATAGTAGATAACTTCAGGAAGTTCAACAGCAGCAATTTCTACAAGACTTTCGCGAGCAAAATTAAAGGTTACTCACCGAAAAATCTGACTTTCAGGAAACGAGATGGAAAACTTGCTCCCATTAACCAAGAAAACTGCGAAGAACTGACATGGTACTTTTCTGAACTCCTCAACTGCCCAAAACCACCCGAACGTTTCCAACACTTAGTCCCAGAGCACACAAGATCCGATGCAGAACCACAACCACAAGAAGAAATACATCACCACATCAAGAAACTCAAAGACGGAAAGGCATCAGCAGAAGATGGAATCATCGCAGAATTACTGAAAATTCTGGGGCCACGATCACTTCAGGAAATCACATAAATCATCCAAGAAATCTGGCAAAGTGAAAAACTACCAGACGAGTAGAAATGTTCACTCATTCACCCATGCCACAAAAAAGGAAACAAATTCGACGTACATAACTACACAGGAATCTCCCTCCTCCCCGTCCCTTACAAAATACTTTCCGCCTGCCTCCTACAACCCTAATGGTGAATACCAGACAGGGTTTAGACAACACAGATCAGGCCCTGAACAAATTTTCAACCTGAAATCCACATTAGAACTTCGAGCCACATGAAATCTCCCAATCATCTGCACATTCGTCGACTTCAAGTAAGTCTACGACTCCATCGCTCGACAATCACTCTTTAATAAACTCGAAGAAAGCAGTCTTGACCCGAAAACACGACGACTCATCCAACAAACCCTAACCGACGCAACTTCCAAAGTCAAGTTCAGCGGAGAAATCTACCAACCTTTCCTCATCCAAACCGGCGTCCGACAGGGTGGCGGACACTCCCCACTACTCTTCAACATCGTTATTGATGAAGTCATCAAAGAATGGGAAAAGGAACTGAAAGAACAAAACAGCTGGAGACCTATCATGCTAGGAAAAATACGGGATAACATCAATGTCACATGTTTAGCCTTCGCTGACGCTCTGGTGATCCTCTCGGAGGATGAACGAACAGCAATTCGTCAAATTAAAGCACTCAAAGAATGTGCCGAAAAAGTCGGGCTCCAAATCTCTTTCACAAAAACTGAATTTATGGCCACAAAACACATCAAAACAGAAAATTTGATCACAGAATACGGCACAATAAACAGAGTCAATCACTTTTGAAGGGTCTCTGCATGAGCCTCTTCATGATTTTGCCATACCACACAGTTTCATTTGTTAGCCTCTGGCACTCCACTTGTTGGTCCAAATGGTCTATACCCTAGATGTAAAGAAGAAAAGGGAAAAGACTAAGCAGCTGAGTGGTTTGTGGTGGCCATTTGTGCGATTAGCTGAATGTATGAATTAGAACGTGCGAGGATTTCAGTGTGTAGATTCGTGAGAGTGAAGTAGTCTGTCACTGAGTCAGAACAGCCAACTGTAGGAAACACGTGTCAGGTAGCAAAAAGGTTTCTGTTTGCCTTGGACGAAGCATTTGTATAGGTTGGCACCACAATAGGGGTTCCTCTGGCCACTTCCGTAGGTACGGGGAGTGGTTTTGGTGGAAGAGCGAATGCTCGTGGAGAGTTCCGTGGGACGCAAGACGGGTGAGACCTACTGGCGGTAAGTGTGCCTTTTCGATGAGAAGTTAATGTTGTGTTTTATGTAAGTTTTTCAAAGCTAGTCAAAGTAAATGATTCTTTTCATCGTTCGTGGTTTATTATCGTGTGTGACAAATTTTACTTGCTAATTCGCAAGTGTTAAATGCGTTAAAATCCAGGGGCGGTGTAAGCTATTGTTCAGTTGAACTGTTTAATCTAACACGTGGAGCCGTGTTGAGTTTATTGTGATTCTGTTCATTTTGTTTAGTATCCCTTTCGCGAGAACATGTATATTGTGTATGATTTCCGTGATTTTATGACTGAATTTCGTGTAATTCGTCTCACTTGATAACATTGTGTACACTTTTGTTGGTGAGGACAACGTGGTCGTGATCTTATGAGAAAGTTTACAGCGCCAAGGCCATAGTGAACTTCCGCTGTAGAACATCTGAATTAACTATGAGTTTTAATTATGCTTCATTTTTATAGCAATTCACTTCAAATAAAAATTTTATTCATATATCACGCACTTTAAAATCAAGGGAAGAGCCCCTCTTGCTACCCACTTGTGCTGTGCTGAAGGTTTTTAGTTCTTTTCATTCCTGTTAGTCTCTCAAGTGTGTGTGAATGTAAGTGTTCGTGATTAAACCGTCCTTTGATCATTCCTCTTCCATAGATCATAGACCTTGAAGGAGACTCGGAAGTAAAGTTCTAGAGTTGATTAATATGCGACGAAATAGATTGCAGGCAACAGCAACCATCATATTACTCACTATACACGTTCATGTGCGTAATTAAATTTAGCGATCTAATAAATGTTTTGCCAGAATTTTTGTGTACGCTCTCACTGCTAAAATTCGACTCCATGCTTCACCCAGCTTTGATGTACGGCACATCCCACTGCATTCCGTTTGCGCAACAATTGTATTTAGGCCACACTTTACCCCCTATATACCCATTAAATGTAAAGATCCATTTAACTTTAAATACTTAGGTGAAATCATCAAACCCACAGGTACAGAAAGATTAGCCCAAAAAGCAAGTGAAGTCAAAATGCGAAAAGCAAACGGGAAAATTGCGAACATCTACAACAAAATGTGCATGAATATCAAAACAGAAATTCGACACTATGCGACTGCCATCAAACCCGAAACACTGTATGCAAGCGAGACCCTAAACCTCAATTACAAATGGGATCTCGACAACATAAAAAAAGTTGAAAGGAAAATCATTCACAAAATCCTGGGTCAAAAGGTCGCAGATGAAGGATATCGGCTACATTCAAACATGACAACAGAAAAATACTCCAACATTGAAACAGACTTCCGCAAACGACGATTGAAGTTCTATGGACATATCATGAGACTGGATGACAACAGATTAACAAAGAAAATACTAATGTACGCACAGAAACTATAAACACCAACAGCTTGGATCAAACAAGTTTAAACTGATCTCAAAAATGCCAACATTACATCCGCAGACATCGCAGAGCCGTCCGTGATGCGTGCGTATACACAGACATATACAAAACAGAGCAAACGCTCTCCGAATGTGGAGGTGACTGGATACATTCGAGTACAGTGCTATATTACACCCCCCGATCAATGCATTTGGAGTACGTGTTGGCAGCTGTGCTACATTTACAAGCAATTTGAGAACACAGAACTAGATGTTATGTCATGATCGCATGGATAGATCTGACCTAAAATCGATTGAACTACGAAAAATGTGGAGCTAATAGGTATAAATTAACTGATTATAGACCCAAATGCGATGAAATTGAATAAGTACTTTGCTATCTTCTGGTTCGCGTCGAACAATTTGTATATGGGACCAAGTATGCGGCAACAGGATGAATCTGCGAAAACGTGGATATCGAAACGAAGGGAATAAGGGAGGCAGTCAATTTTTTCCCATTGAGGCAGGATTATAATGTATATCTATTGAGGTAGCAGTGATACACGCGAGTTGACTACTGTATTTGATGCTTTTCAGGATGACAGAGAACGATTCGTTTCTAAACTTACTTCCATCTGCGTTAAAGGATAACAGAGAGTGAACCGGGTGATCGATTGAGATGTAATTGTAAAGAGTTACGATTATATGGCAGACAGATTCAATCTAGAGGAGGATAAGTAGATGGAGGTTTTTTTTTTTTGCGGTGTTCTGTCGGGATGCATCAGTCACGTGACATAGCCTGCATTCTACGTGTTCCGTATGTACTTTAAAGCACTGTCTACTTGCGATCGTTAACGGCAAACCTGTCACCTGTCGGTCATCAGAGGACCTCCGTCTCATGTGTAAAGAAACGTGACACACTCCTCTAAACGAGCTTTGATTTATGCGATCGCCCCTGTCGCATCTTGTGTGTAAAATCGAGACTTCAGCGTCATAACCAAGTTAGCGGTATGAGCTTGTGACGCGCTACAATTCCCGTGTACACATTTGCCCGACAGATGTGTTTACAGAGTTAGTGGCGGAATGACTTGTAATTTTCTCATGTCGGACGCTGCTGCTATGCGTTTATCTATTTCCTTGTAGGATGTATCCCCCGCTACGAACTAACATTTTATATAGACCTGATGCAGGCATGGTATAATTTCTGAACTGTGATCGGATGTGAACAGTCGCCACTTGATACGTCTCTGCAAAGCTATATTGTGCTTGTATGATGTAAAGTAAATGTTTTACGGAAGTAGTTTTTTTCGTTTTACGATTAGATAAGATAGCTCAAGTTCAGCGTAGAGAAACTGTGAAGATGGATGTATGTCTGATAGGCCGGAAATGTATTCGATCTAACATTATAGCCCGTATTTAAGTGCAGAACGTTGTAGTCTTAGGAGTGCGCGTGTTTATGTTCTCTCTCTTACCAATACCTTCCAGGTACAGATCTTAGACTCTAGAACAATAATTTAGAGTTGATAGCTTCGTTGATTTAGGTAAAAATGTGTTTGAGAATTACCTGTGAGTGGGTGTACTGAGTAGTCATCTATCCAGGTTCGCAATGATACTCGAAAAGTAGAGAAGGGATGGTTTAGCTATGATCCTGAAATTGGGGAAACATGCTGTCACATGTCGACTCGAACTCCATCGCGTATAAAAATAAATATTTTCTTGTTCTTCTTAACTGTATGCCACTACATTACGGCACTTTGAAATCTGTTACTATACATCGATAAGGAGTGCTAAGCTCCTCGACATGGTCACGTCTCGAGACATCTCGTGCACTTGGACGGGTTAGGACTCGAAAAGCTTCATTCATTCACGTGACGTGGAATGTAGCGGTCTTCTTCTGATCGCTTGGAGATTAATTCTCTAATGGTGCTGCAGGGCGGGTTGGTCAGTGACTGTGTGAGGATGGTCTTTTACCCTAAGATGGGAAGAATGCTCTGTGACTCCCATACCCAGAGAGATGGATCGTAAATTAAGTACTATGCTCGAAGTCTTAGAAATATGTAGAGCGCTGTCTGGTATACTTTGATGATTTATGTGTTCGAGAATTAACTGTGAATGTTCGCAATGATACTCCCAAAGTAGAGAACGGATGCTTTAGCTATGATACTGAAATTGGGGAAACATGCTGTCACATGGTTGGCTGGTGTTGGAGTTACTATAAAATTCTTCGCGCTATCAAGTGTGTTGCTTAATATTACAGTACATCGGCGGTGTTTTTCCATCCCATCCGTGCATTGGTGTGATGTTGGTTACCACATAATGATTGACTGACAACGCTTGTTTGAGTTGGGGAAAAAGTTTTGTGGATGGGTGACAACTTCTGGGGGTTGGTAGCAGTGAAACAGTGATCGCATACATGAGTGCAAAATGAAGAATCACTCGAAATGGAATGCGGAGCAATCATCTATTCCGTCACTGTGACATATGAGTTTACATCGTGAATCCCTTTTGGACGGTAGTTTGGAAGCTCTCCACAACGCAGCCAAACTCTTCTAGCTTCCTTATCTTGTAACTGTCTTTTATTTCAAATCAGCCAGTGTTATGCTATCTGCCGTACGAATATGATTTACACCGTGCGATGTCTAGTTTACTGTGAGAGGCGTGCCAATGTCAGTTTAGAACCTGACACAGGTTAGGAAGTCGTGGCGGAAAAAAAGGAAATGTTTATCGTTGTACAAAAGCGTGTTAGAAAACAGTGTTTGAAAAAACTAAACACGACAAGAGGGAGCGGCTCATACGATCATTCACCTAGAGTATAGGTGATCAGACTTTAAAGTGGCCTCTGCATTGCCTGTATATATTTAATAGGATCGTGTCCAAATAGGCGTCTCAGTAGCAGTAGCATTTTGAGGTGAGGAATTAGGAGCTCCGTTGGGAATGCTTGGATGACTGCACTCTGCGCTATTCTGGGGAAGTGTTGTGAAATCTGTTTCTCCACGCTGGAGGTCCGTCGCAGTTATGCGTCATTGCATCCGCATCGATGCCTTGATGAGCTTTTACAGTGCGTAATTTTCCTATGTTGGGATGGTAGAGAGTAACGACGATAGCATGTTGGACTGATTGATTTGAATGGACAGGGATCTCTAGTACTTGTATCTAGTTTGGGCACGTACCACATTGCGCGCATTTCCACCGAATGCTCAAAACACGGCCCTGTTGCAGTAACTGAGGTCATTCGGTTTCTTCACGGGTTGCAGAAGGTGGTGGATGTGTTTTTCTCCGACTTCTGCTCAGTTCCGACTTAAATTGGAACAAACACTTGTGGAAAGCTGTAGACATGGGTGCGACTGTAAGATGTGTAGGGTGTGACTAAAAGCAGGTTGTAATTTTACTGTAGCAGACAGGTTCCATGAAGGTGCCTCGTTTAGAGATATGAGAGTGAAAGTAATATGATTCACTTGTGGGTGTGAGCATATGCATGTACCGGGTGATCAAAAAGTCAGTATAAATTTGAAAACTGAATAAATCACGGAATAATGTAGATAGAGGGGTACAAATTGACACACATGCTTGGAATGACATGGGGTTTTATTAGAACCAAAAAATACAAAAGTTCAAAAAATGTCCGACAGATGGCGCTTCACCTGATTAGAAAAGCAACAATTAGCATAACAAAGGAAGACAAAGCAAAGATGATGTTCTTTACAGGAAATGCTCAATATGTCCACCATCATTCTCCAACAATAGCTGTAGTCGAGGAATAATGTTGTGAACAGTACTGTAAAGCCTGTCTGGAGTTATGGTGTGGCATTGGTGTCGGATTTTGTCTTTCAGCATCCCTAGAGATGTCGGTCGATCACGATACACTTGCGACTTCCGGTAACCCTAAAGCCAATAATCGCACGGACTGAGGTCTGGGGACCTGGGAGGCCAAGCATGACGAAAGTGGCGGCTGAGCACACATCATCACCAAACGACGCGCGCAAGAGATCTTTCACGCGCCTAGCAATATGGGGTGGAGCGCCATCCTGCATTTTGGTTCTAACAAAACCCGATATCATTCCAAGCATGTGTGTCAATTTGTACCTCTCTATCTACATTATTCCGTGGTTTATTAAGTTTTCAAATTTATACTGACTTTTTGATCACCTGGTATGTGCTTGAATGGAAAGATCTGATTCCAAATGATGGACATAATTTCTAACATATAGCGTAACACTAGAGATCTGGGAAGCTAGTAATTTTTCTCCTTAGGACCTCAATCGTCACATCATCTACTACTACTATTACTACTACTACTACTGTTTGTGCTCCTTCTCAATCAGTCATCGCCTATAACTCGGCGGATATATCACGGAACCCCTGATATGGTCTCGAGACAGAATGCGTTGCAAATACTAAAGAATTGTCTAGTTCGGGCGGTGTGAGGGAGTCGCAAATACCCCTTACATACCACGTTCCTTAGCAGAATCACTTTCAAAGTTCATTGATTTTATGACGCGGTTGCATCGTTGGCTGATAATACGTATTCGTACGATCACTGTCACGGTAGTTGTCCGGAAAACACCGCCTCATTCAGAGGTAATGTCGTACCTCGATTTGTAAAGAGGGTATAGCATTCAACATGGATACTTTTGCGCACATGTAGAACAAAGACCGCTTGTGACAATAACATGCAGTAGTTGTTGGGATCGCCTTTTTTCTTTAACATCTGGTCGATTACGTCTATTCCAGGGTGGTAGGACTCGCAGGAAGAACGTAAGAGACATGCACATGGATCGCTGATTTTCGGTCAGTATTATTTCGTATCGTAGGCAAACAGTTATTGACGAAGTATTATAAACTTTATTAGTGCTGGGTGCGTGATATGTTCGCATTTGAGCATGAGGTTTATAAAGTATGTTTTTGTGTAAAGCAAATCACTATGTTCAACCGAAAGGTGGGTATGGATTTGACTTGGGGTACTGTGATGGCAAACGGAAGAGTATGTCCAGTAGTAAGGAAGGTACAGACATTTCCATTTCCAAAGCAACAGCCCTCAGGGGGATGTATTTGCGATACTTCGCTCATTGCCGAATGCCATTCAATTGAGACGGTGATCGTAACATTTAATTGTAAGTATAATGATAGAAGATATATGTGGCCGGTTTTCTAGAATGTTTCATTGTATGCAGAGTCTGTGGTGGTTTTGATTGACGTCCGCCGTTAACGGCAGCAGTCTTCCGAATGCAGCGGCCTGTTGGAGTATTATTCTCTCCCATGTAATGTACACTATTGGCCATTAAAATTGCTACACCAAGAAGAAATGCAGATGATAAACGGGTATTCATTGGACAAATATATTATACTAGAACTGACATGTGATTACATTTTCATGCAATTTGGGTGCATAGATCCTGTGAAATCAGTACCCAGAACTGCACCTCTGGCCGTAATAACATCCTTGATACGCCTGGGCATTGAGTCAAAAAGAGCTTGGATGGCGTGTATAGGTATATGGATGCCCATGCAGCTTCAACACGATACCACAGTTCATCAAGAGCAGTGACTGGCGTATTGTGACGAGCCAGTTGCTCGGCCACCATTGACCAGACGTTTTCAGTTGGTGAGAGATCTAGAGAATGTGCTGGCCAAGGCAGCAGTCGAACATTTTCTGTATCCAGAAAGACCCTTACAGTACCTGCAACATGCGGTGGTGCATTATCCTGCTGAAATTTAGGGTTTCGCAGGGATCGAATGAAGGGTAGAGCCACGGGTCGTAACACATCTGAAATGTAACGTCCACTGTTCAAAGTGCCGCCAATGCGAACAAGAGGTGACCGAGACGTGTAACCAATGGCATCCCATACCATCACGCCGGGTGATACGCCAGTATGGCGATGACGAATACACGCTTCCAATGTGCGTTCACCACGATGTCGCCAAACACGGATGCGACCATCATGACGCTGTAAACAGAAACTGGATTCATCCGAAAAAATGACGTTTTACTATTCGCGCACCCAGGTTCATCGTTGGGTACACCATCGCAGGCGCTCCTGTCTGTGATGGAGTGTCAAGGGTAACCGCACCCATCTGTTGATTCAGGGATCGAGACGTGGCTGCACGATCCGTTCCAGCCATGCGGATAAGATGCCTGTCATCTCGACTGCTAGTGATGCGAGGCAGTTGGGATCCAGCACGGCGTTCCGTATTACCCTCCTGAACCCACCGATTCCATATTCGGCTAACAGTCATTGGATCTCGACCCACGCGCGCAGCAATGTCGCGATACGATAAACCGCAATCGCGATAGGCTACAATCCAACCTTTATCAAAGTCGGAAACGTGATGGTACGCATTTCTCCTCCTTACACGAGGCATCACAACAACGTTTCACCGAGCAACGCCGGTCAACTGCTGTTTGTGTATGAGAAATCGGTTGGAAACTTTCCTCATGTCAGCACGTTGTAGGTGTCGCCATCGGCGCCAACCTTGTGTGAATGCTCTGAAAAGCTAATCATTTGCATATCACAGCATCTTCTTCCTGTCGGTTAAATTTCGCGTCTGTAGCACGTCATCTTCGTGGTGTAGCAATTTTAATGGCCAGTAGTGTATAATAGTTAACTTTGCAGTCCTCTGCACGACTGAATAGCGAACTAATAGTTAGTATGTCTTGGGCTGCTTTCGTGATCACGTGGAAATTTGAGAAGATGGTGCATTTGCGGTGGAGCGTTATTCGCTCCCATGTAAATTGTTCCGTTCACTCCTACTCATTTGGTGTCTTTATTCAGTTGAGAGAAGATCGCTTGTGGTGTATGCATCTGGCATGTGGAAGACATGGTTGCCTGTTCTCTAGACATGGGAGAGACCTTAGTTGGCTTGTAAATTATAGGGATGATTTGGAATGTGTTACATCAGTGAAATCGGTATTCGCGGGTGGAAATACGATTTTTAATGTGGTTGCTGAGTGGTCTAGAGCGCGCTCCACATTGCTAAAGTTTCGGGCTTGTAGAGAAATAATTTCCAGTGTATATCTTTGGAATTATGTTGCGCTAGCGATCGGTAGGGTACTGCTGTGTGCTTGATATCGGGAAGTACGGGGAAAATGATATAATATTATGGTGAAAATAGGTGTGTTCATGTAATCCCAGTTTCTGGAGATGCCTGTAGAAACACAAGCAAGCAGGCAGGTCCAGATCAGAAAGAGTAGCGCATTTGTACCGAGGGGGAGACGAGTGTGTCTTGGTACATCAGTTCTGAGAGTGACTTCGCTGAGGACTTTCTGATGTAAATGATGCGTGAATTTGTATGGCGTAGGATATGAATTGTGTGTTTACTAGATCGATACGGTACGCGTGGATATATTTCTGAGTTGGAGATTGGTTTCATACACTAATATTCAAGCTCCTGGCCCCAGTGGGAGGAGAGCGTAAATGAGTAGGTGTGTTTACGTATTTGACGATATGTATGGCACTTTGCGAGGTTTAGTTGTCGGTGCGAAGTGGTGATCAGTGTAAAATAGTTTATTACCGCTGAATGTCGCGTCTGTAGAAAGAAAGAATAGGCTGATGGTGCTTTAGTAGGACTGGGGAGCATCGTAACATATAGCCGGTGTGAGTGTAGGTGTATGATAATGTTTTCAGGTGCTGTACAGAAATAAGAGATACCTGCACTGTTTGTCTAAAATGTGTATATATTGCATTGTAAAGTTAGTATGGTTTATGTTATGGCATGACTAGACTGTGTGTCCTATGGTGAGGGACGTATAGATTGAACAGATTGATAACGACGAGGGTATGAGTGAGAATTTTTAAGTGGAAAATTATATTCGCTATAAATACTGATGTACAGTCATCAAGAGGAGAGCTTACTTGTACATTGATTGGTGTCAAACTGTAGCAGCAACAGTAATATTTAATTGTAGCTACAGGGTAAATATGTTCCTGGCATGCAATATTCTTGTGAGTCTGATATGTATTTGATTATGTGGAGACAATTGTGTGGGTTTAACTGTGAATGCAATTTAGCGATCTGTGTACTATAACGGCTGAAAGTACTAGAAAGAATAGGTGGATGGTGCTTTGATACTGGCGGCATAAGTAATTCGGCGTGCAAATCCGATAAGAGCAAATAATAATGCTCCATCGTTTGTGCTGGGATATAGGGGTCTGTACATAGCTGAGGGAACGTTTGCATATGTTGAAAATTGGAGGGGAAAGACTTTAGGAGCGCTGGGATGAGTGCATTCGATGTTATTTTCGTAAACAGGTTCTGTTGGGATAGTAATTTTCGCGAATACAAGCTGAGAGTAAGCGTGTGTTAACTATTTGTGGGGCGCTATACAATTCTCGAGAGTCCGACTTGGTTGTTATTTTTTTTCACAAAGCCATGTGACGTAAGAGTAACGTTGAGAACGTTTTAGATGCTGAGTCGCCATGCGGCGAAGCAGGAGCCACGTTGGGGCGGGTATGCACGACTGAACGCGTGTGTCAACACGCCCTGTGCTATTCTGCCTTCAGTGGTAGAGACAAGTGGGGCCTGGAGATGTCCCGCATATGAGACTGGCGTGAGCGCGCCTTGGAATGCTATGACCTCAGTATAACCATGACTGTATAGAGGCACGCTACTTTCACCTGCGTTCGGCGGCCATGGCTTTTGGCTGTGACGGAGCGCGGTCCTGAACGGACATCTTTGTGTGCATTGACAACTGACCACCGCACGTGCGCATGAACGAGATTATAGCGTTTGCGCTCTGTAAATATGTCCGATCGCGTCATCATCGGCGTCTAGGTGAACATATATTGCGATAGCAATTTCTCAGAAATGAAGTATGAAAGCGATGCAGCTGCTTGCGGGACCCGGGCGGGGGTGTGTGCGTGGTTTGACAGCTGACGGCCGCGCCACGTCGTTGGGGCTGCTTGTGCACTCTACTGGACAGGGGATGGCGGAGGTTGCTTTTGGGCGTTGATTGAATTATTTTGCAAGCAGGTGTGTAGGTTGTGCTATGAGTTATTTGGACAGTTAACTAGTACTGAGCGTGTCTAGACATAAATGTGCTGAGTTATTTAGGAGGAGTCTGAATGTCAGTCATTAAATTATTTGCGTAAATTAGGAGTTGTTTGCGTGTCTGCAGACTATGTATTGTGAGCACAAGTATAAGATGGAGAGTGTTGTGCCTCAATGTGATAAATATATTCGATCTCTAAATAAAATGTTCGAAAGTAAAAAGAGTAGACTACTTCCTTACTCTCCGCAGCAGCCTGGCGCAGCCTGAGTTATTTTAGCATAATTCTCGTCCCTACAGACCACCATCTGGGATTAGGTCATAGGAGGGATGACAGTACGCTCTGATGGCATAATGTGTACTATGTCAGTTGGACAGTAAATCTCGTGGTGGAGACACCGCCTGCAAAATAAAGACTTGTGTTCAGATCTGTTTTCCCGCCATTTCGCCCCACCATCTTGGATGACAACATGCACGGTGCACATTAGTACACGTAAGTGCATGTTAGTGCACATTAGTACACGTTAGCCCGCCAACATGGGTCAGTAAGGGTGCGTGGTGCTAGGTTGAGGATCGTGGTGAAGATTTTAACTGTTTGATTCCAAGTCCAGGTGGGTGTGGCATTGGTGAAAACTGATTCCAAGTCCTAGGTTATATGAAGTCGAATCATGTGACTAATGCAGTAGCCAATAGGAGTGCAGCATTCTATTGGGGTGGGGGAGGGGGGTGATAGGTCATGAATGAACACCACGTTGCTAGTGGGAAGATGTGGAATTTCTCATTTGATCATTGACTATTGAAATTGTAAATTGACTTATCGAATATGATTGAAATTGAAATTGAATTAAGTAGTTAGGTAATTAATAAGTTAGGTGAGCATTGTTGGTGTCACTTGTGTTTAGTTAAATTCGTTAGCATATTTACAGAAGACTATGTCCGGAGCGAGTATAGAGGTGCTGACGTGGCACATGTCCGGTTATAGCGCGTGCGAGAGAGAGAGCAGATGATCTTGTGTCACCATGTGAGTTCACGGAAGCACCCTCTGGTGGCCATGATATGAACTAATTCAGTTGGGCTCTGGAGCTCGCGGTGAACACACTGGGTGCCATCATCTTGAATACCAGCACTTGCATCATGATCTGACGTCAGGAGAGCGCCCTCTGGTTGCACCGATAAGCACTAAGCCAGTTGGGCTCTGGAGCTCGTGGTGAACACACTGGGTATGGCCGTCTTGAATAATGCTACTTGCGTCATCACCTGACGTCACGGTGGCGTCCTCTGGTGGCGACGATATGAACTAAGCCAGTTGGCGTCCAGACCCAGTGTAGAAAACACCTGCTTGAAATTGGTTAAATAATAAAGACAAGTACTTTTTCCCGTCATTTTCTTTGTTTATTAGAGATAACCGGGGTGTGGTGCATTATCCTGCTGGAATTTGAACTTCACGCCATTTTTCTGGGGGAGGGGAGGGGAGGGTGTGGCACTTTCCTGGCCAAAATTCCGCTATCTTGATTGACGTCACAGCCGCCATCTTGGATGACGTCATCGCCACCATCTTGGATAACGGTACTTTGGAATGGTACCGCCCTTGTCCCAATACTTATCTATTTTGAATTCTTCCTCTACATGGATTGCAAAACGTTTGTCCAGGAACACACTAGATTTCTCGTTACAGTGCTTCTTCTAATACTTACATCGTTTAATTTTGTCTTACGATTTCTTCCTACATTCCCTTTCAGCAGTAGTTAAGGTGCTTTGTAAGATGCTAGTGACAATTTGACACTTCGACACCATCGTTCGAGACCATGGAGCATAACATTTGTCTTTCATAATTCTCCAGGAGTCACCGCTTACTATGAACAAGACATCATCTGCAAATGCTACCAGTCCGCTCACGCTACCACTGTCATGTAACTTCTGTAGTATAGATATCAATGCTACATCCCAAAACTCTGGACCACTGTCTGATTTCTGCGGATATACTTACGTTATTGTCTTCATTATTTCCTTTCCTGGGCATATTAAAGTTGCATGTCTCCCGTGGCAATAGTATCTCAGGCAGTTGTACAGAGCCTCTGGACACTCCAACTCCCTAATGCGGCTGAAGAAAGGCGGCCACCATAGGCTGTCTAAAGTGCCCATAATACCGATCATCATTGCTATAGCCTACGTAGAATGAGTACCTGATCGCCTTATTATTGCCTCGTTAGTTGTCTCTCTTCTTCTAAACCTGTACTGGTGAGGGCTCATCCTGCGTAGCAGTCTATCACCTTATAATCTCTTGCATAACAGCTTTTCAAATATCTTGCCGAGAATGTTCAGAAGATAAATTGGTCTGCAGGTTTTACGTAATCAGCAACTAGGTGCAGGTATCATTCCTTGCAAGAGACATTCGTTATACAGTTCATGTAAGTAGATAGTTATTTTATCACATAAGGATTATATTTGTACGGCAGGAATCCCGTCTGGTCCTAGGGATTTTTTTTTTCTTTTTCAGTCTTAAATTTATTTGTGACTTCTTATTGAGCAAAGGGATACACAGGTTTATTGTTTATGTAGTCTTCCCATAACATTTTTCGTAAACTATGCTGATCTTCTCTCTTCTTCTTCATCGTCAGGAAGCTTTGTTTCTATTATCAGGTCATCTGACTGTTCCCAACTTTCTGTTACAGTCCTGTCATTTCTTCTGACTGAGGAGGAGACTGTTGATGACCGTATTTCCTCGCAGGCTGTTTTGTACGATATTTCTCAGGGATCGGTTTCTAAGTTAGTCTCCACGAATTGTTTCCATTGCTCCATTATTATTTTCCATAACTCTTATTTAAACATGGTTTAACGTACTTGTACCTACGCAGTCTTCAGATTCTTTCTTCATGGGTCATGCTGCGGCTATCATAGATTCCTGGCTCTTCTTGTCTCACGTGTTAATGTCTGCAGCGTCTCAGTCGAGATGTGAGGTACTCCTGTAGAAGGTCCTCTCCTGACAGTTTTTAACGCCTTCGTTGTTCTATTATAGCCACTGTCAGTTCATGCACTTCAGCATCTGCATCATCACCCAGTCATGGACTTCCAGACATTGAAACATCCTTCTCATTTCTTCTCAGTAAGCCTCCTTGATACTGTGTTTTGGCCTTATGCTCAAGTTTTCAGTGGTGACTTGGATTTCCCTTCCAGTGATGGTATGATGTATTATGGTGTGCGCACTCGATGTCATTGCATTCTCAACATTCCAGGTTTTCACATGACATGCCGCTCCATATTTGTTAGAGTGACATCTATGTTTGAGGTTGACCCAAACCTCCCCTTGTAGGTGGGCGGATTGCGAAGTGTATTGAATACCTGTAGGGTGAGTTCCATAATGGACGTCTCCAGTTGCCATCCAAGACTTTCAGTCAGGTGGCTATGACACAATATGGATTTCACATTTTTATCGATGGTGTGCACAAGAGGCTTAATTCGTCTCAAGAGCATTGTTGGGCACAGAGGCCTGAAGCGAAGTCGACGTTCTAACTTATCTCGAAGGTGTTACATCACGTTCAGGTCAGTACTCTGAGTGGATGATGAAGATGTTTGTTTTGTGGGGCGCTCCACTGCTCAGTCATCAGCACCCATACAAAGTTCCAATTTTTTACACAGTCCAATTTTTACACAGTCCAGTTTTTACACAGTCCAACCTAGGCACTGTCACGAATGATGATGATGATGGTGATGAAATGATGGGGCCAACACAAACGCCCAGTCCCCAGGCAGAGTAAATCCCCAACCTAGGTGTTAATCGAACCCGGGACGCTGTGATCCAGAGGCAGCAACGTTAGCCACTAGACAACGAGCTGCGGACTCTCTGGATGGGCCAGTCCAATTCATGAATGTTATTCGTGCAAACCATTGCCTTGCAGTAGCTACCTTTTCATAGTATGCATTAGATTAGAGAAGATAAACTTCTCTGCTAGGATCACTAATGATAGCCTTTATTCTCGATAACCGTTCTGGTACTGTCACCACCTTCAGACCTGGAAAGCATTTATTCAATGTAACTATATACAAAGTAATTGTAATATACAGTATCAGGTACAACATAAAAGAAATAAACCAGAAATACAACACATCTTGACAGACAGTTATCGCATATTTCTTAAAATAGCACTAAAAGTACTCTGTCTTATGAACTGGTAGGTATGTAACTGACTAGAACACTGAAGCATCTGCATGTCACACTCACGACAAAGCACGGCATTGCAGCCAGGGCCCCGCTAGACTAGCATCAGCAGTAAAATCAGGTGACGTTGCAAGTTTCCGGGATAGCAGTTGCACCCGTGGTCTGCGGGTAGCTTCTTTGATTAGTAATTAAAACGTCTTCGGTCCCGGTTTCGGACCCGCCACCACTTAAATTTGGAATAAAAATCATTAAACAACGGTGGCCGAAGACTTACTACATAAAAAGGCACCCTCATTCTACCAATGGCATTGTCAAAGAGGGAGGAGGAGCGGACGGAGGTTCAGGGCACTATCTTGCCCTGGAGTTGGGAAACTGCCCCTAAAGGCAGTAGAATCAGCAAATCAGCAATAGTCAACGGCATTAGGATGCAGGAGGCAATGGAAACCACTGCATCCACAGGACATGTGGCCTATAATTGAAAAAGTATCATAATGATCTCTCCATTGGCAAAAGATTCCGGACTAGTCCGTCATTCGGATCTTCGGTAGGGGACTGTGAAGCAGGAAGTGATCATGAAAAGAGATTGAATAACCAACGAAAGGATAACGTTCTACGAGTTGGAGCTTGGAATGTCAGAAGTTTGAAAGTAGTAGGGAAGGTAGAAAATCTATAAAGGGAATTGCTAAGGCCCAGTCTAGATATAGCTGGTTTCAGTGAAGTGAAATGGAAAGTAGACAAGGATTTCTGGTCAGATGACGATGGGGTAATATCAGCACCAGTAGGGAGTAGGATCCGTTACGAATAGGAAGGTAGGGAAAAAGAGTGAAATATTGTGAACAGTTCACTGATAGGGTTGTTCTCATCGGAATCGACAGCAAACCAACACCGACAATGGTAGTTCAGGTATTCATGCTGGCGTCGCAAGCTGAAGATTGAAACGTCCCCTTAGAAAAATTTATACATGACTGTCCTTAAACTGACACACAATATTTTTAGCGCAACGCAATCTGACTTTCAAAAATCCCTACAAAAGAATGGCCCTGACTAACATTAACCTATACGTTTCACAAATCACTTACCTCACAAAAATCTTCGTTACTCAAGCTACTGCAATACAGCGAGCGCCACTACTGCCAGCTAAATAAAAGATTCAAACTACGGAAGGCACTAACTACTGATAGGCATAGTTAGCAAATGAAAGATTTTAATAGAGAACAAACAATGTATTTACCTTAATAGTCATCAAAAGTCATAATATATATAGCAGTTCATGACATCCAGTCTTACAAATTTCAAAACTCCGCCATCTCTCTCCCCACATCCACCACTGCTGGCGGCTCACCTCCAACTGCGCAACGCTACGCGCTGTTAACATCCAGCTGCCCAACACTACAATGGCAGACAACAATGCAAACTAGCCACAGACTGCACACAGCACAGCCAGTGATTTTTCATACAGAGCGCTACGTGGCGTTACCAATAAGAAAACATAAACAGCCTACTTACAAGATGAAGAGACAGGGAAAGTGTATAAGGATATTGAACGGGTAATTCAGTACGTAAAGGGAGATGAAAATCTAATAGTCATGCGGTATGGAATGCAATTGTAGGGACAGGAGCGAAAGAAAGTGCTGTGGGAAAATATGGGCTTGGTACTACCAATGAAAGAAGAGAAAAATTAACTGAGTTCCGCAACAAATTTCAGCAAGTAATAGCGAATACTCTGTTCAAGAATCAGAAGAGAAAGAGGTATACTTGGTAAAGGCTGAGAGATATGAGATTTCAGTTAGATTACTTGAAGGTTGTGCAGAGATTCCGAAATCAGATACTGGATTGTAAGGCGTATCCAGGAGCGGATATGGACTCAGATCAGAGTTTAGTAGTGATGAAGAATAGGCAGAAGCTTAAGAGATTAGTCAGGAGGAATCAATGCACAAAGAAGAGGAACGTGGAAGTACGGAGGAATGAAAAGATACTCTTGAAGTTCTCTAAGGCTATAGATACTGCGATAAGGAATAGCTCAGCAAGCAGTTCAGTTGAAGAGGAATGGATATCTCTGAAAAGGGCAGTCACAGAAGTTGTCAAGAAAGCCATAGGTACAAAGAAGCTAACTGCTAAGAAAACACCGGTAACAGAAGAAATACTTCAGTTGATAGATGAAAGAAGGAAGTACAAAAATGTTCAGAGAAATTCGCGATGTAAAAATATAAGTCACTTAGGAATTAAATAAACAGGAAGTGCAGTGAAGCTAGGGCGAAATGGCTGCATCAAAAATGCGAAGAAATAGAAAAAGAAATTATTGTCGCAAGGACTAACTCAGCATATAGGAAAGTCAAAACAACCTTCGGTGAAATTAAAAGCAAGGGTGGGGACGTTAAGAACGCAACCGAAGTCCTCTGTTAAATGCTTAGGAGTTAGCGGACAGGTGAAAAGAGGACATTGAAGGCCTCTGGGCAAGTGGCAACAAATCTATTATTCATGCTGATGTGCAGAATGTATGAGTCGAGCGATATAACTCATGACTTACGAAAAAACATCATCCACGCAGTCCTGAAGACTGCAAAAGACGACAAGTGCGAGAATTATAGCACAATCAGCTTAACAGTTCATGCATCCAGGTTGCTGACAAGAATAATATACAGAAGGATGGTAAAGAAAGTTGAGGATGTGTTAGATGATGATCAGTTTGGCTTTAGGAAAGGTAACGGCGCCAGAGAAGCAATTATGACGTTGCGGCTGATAATGGAAGCAAGACAAGGGAAAAATCAAGACACATTCGTAATATTTGTTGACCTCAAGAAAGCGCTCGACAATGTCAAATGATGCAAGATGTTCGAAACTCTAAGAGAAATAGGGGTAAGCTGCAGGGAAAGACGGGTAATATTCAATATGTACAAGAACCGAGAGAGAACAGTAAGAGTGGAAGACCAAGAACGAAGTGCTACTATTAAAAAGGATATAAGACGGGATGTACTATTTCGCCCATACTGTTCAATCTATACATCGAAGAAGCAATGACGGAAATCAAACAAAGGTTAAATAGCGGAATTAAAATTCAAGGCGAAAGGATATCAATGATAAGATTTGCTGGCAATATTGCTATTCTCAATGAAAGTGAGCAAGAGTTACAGGATCTGCTGAATGGAATAAGCAGTTAATGAGTACAGAGAATTGGAGACCACGAAGTAGATGAAGTTAAGGAATTCTGCTACCTAGGCAGCAAAAAATGGCTCGGAGCACTATGGGACTCAACATCTTAGGTCGTAAGTCCCCTAGAACTTAGAACTACTTTAACCTAACTAACCTAAGGACATCACACACACCCATGCCCGAGGCAGGATTCGAACCTGCGACCGTTGCAGTCCCGCGGTTCCGGACTGCAGCGCCAGAACCGCACGGCCACCGCGGCCGGCACCTAGGCAGCAAAATAAGCATGACGAATGGAGCAAGGAGGACGTAAAAAGCAGACTAGCAGAGGAAAAGAACGCATGATCAATGGAAACCTGTTAATATCAAACATAAGTCTTCATTTGAGGAAGAAACTTCTGAGAATGTACGTTTGGAGCACAACGTTGTATGGTAGCGAGAATGGACTTTGGAAAAACCGGAACAGAAGAGAATCGAAGCATTTGAGATGTAGTGCTAGAGAAGAATGTTGAAAATTAGGTGGACTGATAAGGTAAGGAATGAGGATGTTCTCCGCAGAATCGGAGAGGAAAGGAATGTATGGAAAACATTGACAAGAAGAAGGGACAGCGTAATAGGAATGTTTTAAGACATCAGAGAATAACTTCCTTGGTACTAGTGGGAACTGTAGAGGGTAAAAATTGTAGGGGAAGAAACAGATTGGGATACATACATCTAATAATAGAGGATGCAGGTCCCAGGTGCTGCTCTGAAATGGGAAGGTTGCCACAGGGGAAAAATTCGTGGCAAGCCTTATCAAACCAGTCAGAAGACTGATGACCAAAAAAGGAAGTATGGCACCCAATAGCATTGGCTTCGTTTACTCAAATTTCTGCCAGAGTATCAGTGCTGTTTTCTGGAACATATGATGCTATTTGCGATTTCATTGCTATTTTACCGATATTTTTGAGATGTCAGACCCAAGTGTGGGTGCCGCTACTATTTTACCGATTTTCTTCCACTTTTTCGAGAAGATGCACGTAAAAAAATTTAAATATATCTATAATGCATTTTTAGCAACAAATAAATTCATAATACGTGTCTACTGTAAGCCCACCACCGCTTTCTACGGTTTCACCGATTTTTTCCTAGTATTTCACAAATAGCCACTTTTTTCAAGAACATGCATGTAAAAACAATACAGGTCAAATACCATCACACCACAGTAATTAAACAAATTACACAGATATTCAGTGTTTAATGAAAACAGATTGCATGAGGCCTACGATTCACTTAAACGAACTGTCCCCCACACTATTAGTGTGTGCAGTTACCATAAGGCCTCGTAACGCTAAAAGATTATACCGGACTAGTAAGAACAACTGCGAAACGCTTGTACAGAGCAACACACATCTCGCAAAGTGGTTGGTTCAAATGGCTCTGAGCACTACGCGACTTAACTTCTGAGGTCATCAGTCGCCTAGAACTTAGAACTAATTAAACCTAACTAACGTAAGGACATCACACACACATCCCGCTTTTACGTCTCTGCCACTGTGATAAGAATAGGTGAAAGGTCTATGTACTGTATTTAAGAACAAACAAAAAAAATAGCTTCCGTATTCCGAACAGTGCATTCCTATAGCACCACTGTCGTTGCTGCTAACGTCGCCAACTAAAGACTCACTACTGCAGTGCGTGTTGGAGCCGGCCTGAGCGCTGGGCGGCGCACATGGATAAACAAGACACTAAATTAAGCCGACTGCATAGAGAATTTTACCTTAGATTAACACTGAAATGACCTCAGATCAAGCTTAAGTCGGAAAAAATTACGAGATATCTCGAAGAGTTGTTAAGAGATTAATTATTATTATCTGCATTCCTTACGTACGTAGTGGATACATTTCTTACTCTAACCTTACAGATCGATATATATATATATATATATATATATATATATATATATATATATATATATAAGGTGGCGCACGAAATGTGTTACCAATTGCTTCTTTCACAATTTACGACGCACATTAGATATCCCGCTGGGATCTCTACAGCAGTACCAGCAGAGCTTGGAAGAACAAATGAGTTACGAAATGACGTGTAATTCACGATACTACCGCTAGGAGACTAGTAAGCAGCAATGGCTGACAATGGAAGACTGACGACACAGCAACGATCGGCAACTGTGTTACTTTTTCATGAAACGAAAAGCCATGTTGTGACTCAGAGGCGTTTTCGACAACAGTTTAACACACGATGGGTCCCTTGCAAGAAGACCATCCACAGGTTGTACGGTAAATTTGTACAGGAAGGAACAGTATTGGAAGCGAAGCGACCTCGGCCTAAGCCTGTTTGTTTGTCGGAGAATATTGAAGCGGTACGAGTTGCTGTACAGAGAAGTCCCGGGAAATCGTGTAGAAAGGCAGCAGTGCAACTGGGAATATCCAGACGCTCCGTTCAACGCATTCTTATGTATGTATGTAGCCATACAAGATGACCTGTGCACAGAAGCTCATTGAAGAACACAAGCAGCAGAGACTACTGTTTGCTCAGTGGGCAGAGGATAGGGAAGAATCAACAATGTTTGGTTTTCAGACGAGGTGCATTTTCATTTAGACGGTGTGGTTAACAAACAAAATGTACGCTTTTGGGCCACTGAAAACCCACAAGTGCTTCATGAACGACAACATTATGCTCCGAGGATTACAGCGTGGGCAGCAATTTCCAGTCATAGACTTATTGGACCCTTTTTCTTTGAAGAAACTGTGAACAGCGAGCGTTATTTGAGCATGCTTCGCAATAGCTTCATTCCGTAGCTTCTTGCTACTGCCTTGCCTTTCAACACGCAGTGGTTCATGCAAGATGGAGCAAGGCCACATACTGCAAACACTGTGTTGGAGTTTTTACACGAGCATTTCGACATGCGGATCATTTCACTCAGGTTTTCAGGTCGCTTCAATGACGGACAAAATTGCCCCCTCCCCCCACCCTCCAATAGTCCAGACCTCAATCCATGTGACTTTTTTCTTTGGGGGTACCTAAAGGAAAAAATTTTCACGAAACGTCCACGTGATTTAATGGAGCTCAGAAGACTTATTCTTCAAGCTTGCAGTGAAATTACGGAAGACATGTGCCGTAGGGTAATCAGTAACTTGAATGTTCGTTTGAAGGAAGTTAGGAAACGAAATGGTGGACATATTGAGCATGTGCTGAGTTAGAACAAATCTCCATTGACTGTTCTTCATTGTAATATATGTTCCTTTCTGATTGTATTGACAATAAAGTTTATATTAAAAAACAAAATGGTAACACATTTCGTGCGCCACCCTATATAAGGTTAGAGTAAGAAAATTATTCGCTATGTACGTAAGCAATGCAGATAATAATAATTACTCTCTTAACAATTCTTCAAGACGTCACGTAATTTGCGTGATTAATTTAAAGGATTTTTCGAGATACTTAGCGCCAGAGTAAAATTCGTAATGTTTTCCATAAACAGTTAGGCATATTGATACGTGACTGTAGGCTTTCTGGCTTCGCCAGAAGATGGGTAGTGTGACATTTCTCGAAACGTCGCGATATATCAACGCTTCCACCCGGATGGAGACCCGAGAAACCTTCATCAGTTAAGTATGTTGATTTTGACACGAGTCGATAGTGATTTAAAATTGTTATAAATGTGCCATCTCGGTTCGAGTTGTAGTATCTATATAATACACATTTATTTCCTAACTACTGACCACGTTCTTACAAGGGCGTCCATACCAAGGGGGGGGGGGGGGGGGGGGGGCAACTCTCAGTACAAAGAAAAGTATAGTGTAGTCACGTGTTTTTCTTTCAAGAAAATGAAAAAAAGCCGGTATTATTCGGTATTATTCAGGTTTTTAACATGGTCAAAAGTGGGACTTGTTTATGGCTACTTATACTTACAAATCGCCATTCATCTTCCAAAATACTAAAAATATTCCATTACTCCATGTCTAGCTTCCTTCCCCCACACCCTCCCGCCTACAAGCTATCGTATGGGCGCCCTTGCGAGCAAAAAACTACTATGATAGCTGCACGTGCTTTGATGAATAAAACATAAGAAAGCTCAAGTCCCGCTGAGTCTATTACCAACGTGATATTTAACAGGTAGTTTTGATAAGATTGTGTAGGTAGCTAAGAGGTTACATTCTTCCTTATAGACCAGAGAAAACAGGTCGGTCTTCGGAACTTTTCTTTCCATTTGATACTTCTATGACTACTGTATTGGCATATTGATAATTATGACAACACTACCTTTTAATCCATACCATACTTTCCGTTTTCCAAGGTATCCGGACTACTGTGATGTGCAGCATCCTGTGTGCAAGAACTTTACGCGATGTGAATTATACTATTTCCTTTCGTTTACTGTAGAAATGTATGTGTCTTTCGACGTGTCTACTGAGGATGACAGAAAGCGAACTCATTCCCGGAATTAAGTGATAAATCATTTATCAGTGATAAATCATTTTCGTTTGGACAAACATACTGTGCAGCAGCTAGAACTAAAGTTGAGAGAGAGTATGACTGAAACCAAGCAAAAGAAACCAGCCACTGAGTCTAATGTGCATGCTACTCTTAACATTAATATTTTATGCTACAGGAAGCTTTCAGATGATAGTTAGCGATTTGTTTAAAACAGATGTAGCTACATCTTGCAGAGTTATCCATAAGGTATCAGCCTACGTTGCCTCGTTGAAAAAAGAATTCATCAAAATGCATGCGGAAGAAAATGACAAGAGTAAAATCCATCGTGATGTTTATCAAACAGTTTCTTGGTATTTCATGTGCTATTGGCTGTTCACATATACTCATCAAGCCTGGTGGTGATAAAAGTGCGGATATTTTTAGGAATCGTCGCAGGTGGTTTTCGTTAAACGTACCAGTAGTAATAAGCTTAATCAAAGCTTATTAAAGTGCATACAGAGCACCGTATATAACTTTCGGATGAAAATCTGTCTGCGAAGATATTCCAGTACCAACAAAAAATAAAGCCAACAGGAGTCACAACGCAATGCGTGTGGAATTTACTAACAATGTATTTACATAAAAACATTTACGACTTTTCCTTGTAGGCTGCAGTAACATCATCAAACCTTAGCGTTCTACTTTGTCTCTATATTGGCTCAAAACGATTACCAGCAACAAATCTTTTTCTGGTTACTTTCCTTCATCTTTATAATAAGACACTTTCGATATAAATACTGTATATCTACGTTGTACGATTAATATCAGCGGTCGAACTGTGAGAATCGTGTCGATAGCCTATTTTAGTGTTGTTTCCAAGCATGTTTCGTGCTAACATAGATCAACACTGAACCTCCTAAGAGGATCCAAGTTTAGTGTTACACAATAGATCGGAGTCCTGAACAGAGTTCAGTTTCTGAACTAACCTCAAATTGACCTCCAGTCAGTGATGTTTATACAATCGGGCCTAAGAATACAGATCCCCGCATTGTCTTGACCTTGTCTTAACTCTTGTCTTATCTCGTTTATCGTATCCTTATAAACGCTGTGTCAGATATACGACAGTGGTAGTGACAATAATCTCCAACATGGAGAGTGTGCATACGCGTACTGGTAGTTGTTATTATCATTATTAGAAACAAACCCAGTACTTCGATCCGAGTTGCAGAGTGTAGGTGACATGCCGAAGGGATCTGCGGCCGCTCTTCTGCTACACACAACTCGACCTGTCAGTTCTTCGTAGGTGGATTACATTCCCCTAGAAAATCTCGAAAATGAATCTGAGCCCGACATACTTGTATTCTTCTGCTTTAGCTCGCTCCTAGGTATTTGTATAGCAGTTTTGTCGATAATATCTGGTTCTGTTTATCTGCATTACTTAGATTTATTTACGCCCAAGTCTACGACAAGTCCCTGCACCATGACCAATCACCGATTCCCACACTGGTATTCCTGCAGTTCGCTGCTGCCTTCCTGTAGATAACTCCATTGCCTGCGAACGCGCTACATCAGAGCAAATACCACACAATCCGTTGTATGGTGGATGGCGGAGGGTACATGGTATCAGTATTGTCGTTTTCCTCCCATCTCTTTTCACGCAGTGATCGAGTAAAAAATGATTGTCTATATACCTCCGTGCATATCCTAATCTCCCTTATACTTCGCGAGAAATACCTCGTCTTTTCTGTGACATATTCGAAAGGAGTATACCAACTTAATACGATCCCAAGAGCCACATGATGCGGTTGCTTCTCAGGTCTCGACAACCAATGACGTACTTCGATTTTATCAGTAACTTTGTTGTCAGAAAACCACATCTTCCGTGGGAGATCTACATTTCTCTCAATATTTGCTTCCGCTTTACGTCGGTTACTCCTAGGTACTTTACTAGAACATGGGTCATTTTTCAGTGCAGTGTCGACACTTATTTGAGGAAAGCGATCGTTCTGTAACTGTGAATTTCAGTGATGCGCTATGACACATGATTTAAAGAAGTCGAATATTTTCCCCCATGCTATCAGCAGAGTGTACAAGCTACATCCTGCGTGCTATTCGCCACATCGCAGATCACATTTGTTAACGGATGATGCAGAGCTGTTATACCGTGACGTCCGTTGTGTTGTTGTATTGTAAGACGCCACGTATACCGTTTGTATATGTATAGGTGTATGTCGTCGTTGTCGTCTCTTCTTTCCCTCGTCGATATCAGAGCATGAGAAATGTTTATGTTAGTGTTTACCTATTTGTTGTCGACAACACACAACTAAACGACCACGGTATCACCTGATTCCGGAATAGTTAGCTTAATATAGTATAAAGATAGTGGGTTTCGATGCTGCGTTATTTAAGTGTGGTATTATTCTTCACTTAACCTTTGAGACTTTAAGAATCAACTACTCTTAATCAGGCCCAAAACTCGACTTGTAACGAGAGCACTTGCGATCAGTCTGTCACAATATTAATAACACGTAAGGCTCTACACCACTATAAGAAAATATCACTGTTCATGAAATAACAAAATATACGAATAAATTTCTTTATATTTTTCCTTTTTATTTAATCATACGCTTTCAAATGTTTATTTCGCCCCCACCCACACCTCGATGTAGAGTGTAAACGTGTGCATGACAAATAGTACACTGTTTCTGCTGATAACCTTGTATGAGCATTTGGGTTGCTAGGCTACTTCGATCAACAGGATTTATATTCGACTTTGAAAATGATCTTTCTATCCAAACTTACGTCTTCCACAAAGGCTCATCAAATAATCTACCCTTTCGCGATAATTAAGAACTAGCGTAAATTGTATTTTGTGAGTTTAAAGCAAACCATTGGCGGCGCGAAAGCAGTCTTGATACCGCGACACACTCGCGACGCTTACTAGCCTTTCACGAAATTAACTAGCATACATCTACAACCAATTTCAAGGTCATAATTCGCCCTACACGATTGTATGCAATTGAACTTCGTCCAATCAGTTATTTCTGGAATAGTAGTCACTGATCTCGACATTGACCGTCCATAAACGCACAATTAACACTCTTTTTTTTCTAAGAGTAAACGAATGACGTCATGTCATATACATAGTTATTAAAATATTATTCCAAAAGATCTCAAACATTTATCGTCATTATATTTTAACGGTAATCAGAAAAAAATATGATTTAATATCGGAAAGTAACACATAACAGATCGCAAATCGCACGTAACTAAATGACAGTTTTGCATAGCCTCGGCACTTAATCACGCGAAATTATATATAGAAATCCCCTAAATCTCAATTTCTCCACACCTACCGACAGATACAAATAAGATATTCAAGATCTCATAGATCAATCCCGACCTGTAATGTTATACTGTGTGAAGTTTTTTCCGAAGGAATCCTTAAGGTCATGGTGTAAGTGTATTGTTACATATCCAGATATAACTTGTGTCTCAATATAGAATTTTGATGTATCAGTTTAACAGAAAAACAACTACATCCTTTGGATGTGTATAATCATACAGCATTTCCTGCTAACTCTATCGTAGTACATGTGATTGTGTCTACGTCGCTAGTAAGAATGCCTAAAACGTCTGCTTATCTTCTATTTCCGAAGTATAATGCAGACTAGTGTATGTGCATAGCCATACGTCACAGCAGCAGCAGAAGCAGTAGCAGCAGCCGTAGGCCTAGTAGTAGAGCTGTGTTTAATTACCAGAACACGTAGAATATCACGTAGAAGACGTGGGAGACGGAGACCGTATACACCATACTTGCCATTGTATACGTATTACCATTTTTTTTTTCTACTGCTATAGAACAATCAAGTTTCAGCTGTAGTGTCACATACATGTTTTTATACTCGAAACCTTCCATTAGGAGTGTTTTAAGTGTGTTCTGCACATTGATTCTTTTTCTTAAGACTTAAAGAATAACATTGCTTAATCAAAATTCGGTGATACCTGTATTTGACGGCATTGTGGTGAAAAATATGTCTCTCCTGCTGCTTTAACGTAACACTTCCCTGTCATCATAATCAGAACACCGTCTTTTATAGTTCAAATCTGGTGACCCATCACACAGTCCGCTTAACAGTGCGTCTCCATATTTCCCAGTCTTGGGCATTCCTGAGTAGCTGGCCCACGTTTGGTGTGACGTCTCATTTATCTGGTCTAATCCATCGCCTCGTTGGTCTTCCCTGCAATCTTTTCCCTCCGACTTCGTCTTGGATGGCCATCTTTTCCAAATTAACCTCCTGTCATCAAATTATGTGACCAAAAAACTACAGGATTCGCTGGAGACAAATACTGGACAACCTTTCCTCCACCCTGAGTTCCGAAGGATTGATTTGTTGGTCCGTTTGTCCATCCATGATATTCTCAGCAACCTCCTACATGTCCACATCTCAAAAGCATCAATTCTTTTACGGTCCCCTTCAGTAATTGTCCAAGTTTCAGAGCCATAAAGAAAAACGGAAAACACCAAAAATATCATTGCTCTCAATTTAGTATGGCTGGTTAGCGCTCTGTCTCTCCAAATCACTGTCAGCTTCGATGCAACATCCCTACCCAGGACAATCCTACAACGTATCTCCTGCGTAGAGCCATCCTCTTTCTGAACCACTGAGCTCAGGTAGTCAAAGTGATCAACTTCTTCATATTCTGATAGTACATCAGTAGGTAGTAGTGACTCACCCCTATCAGTTATCATGAGCTTGCTCTTTTTCTTATTAACTGACATTCCAAGTTTCTCTCTTTGTCTCTTAATTCTATCTCGCAGTTTCTTCATTTCCACTTGTGATACTGCGCACAGAGTGTGTCATCAGCAAATCTTAAATTATTGATTCTTCGTCCACCAATTCGGATCCCACCATTCCAACCATGAAGACTTTTTTTCATAACATATTATCTATAGATATTGAATAGAACTGGCGATAGAATGCACCCCCGGACTAATTCCTTTACATTGTTCAAAAGGACTTGATGTAGGTCTAGTATGATTATTGCCTTACTGTCAGAGCAGAGATTTCTGATAAGAGTAATAAAATTACCAGGAACACCCGCTTCTGCTAGTACTCTCCACACTTATTTTCACTGAACACGGTCGGAAGACTTGTTATAGTCCAAGAAACAAAGAAGTAGTGGGGTACTGAATTCCATATATTTTTCAGTTAGCTGTCTGACATTGAGAATCTGCTCTCCGGTTCATTTATTACTCACAAACCCAGCTTGCTCTGATGGTATTTCTTTATTTGAGTAGTTTCTCAGGCGTTCATTGACGACATTTAGAAGAACCTTGCTGCCTTGTAAAGTTAATGAAATGGTTCTGTAACTCTCACATCACTGTGCGTTTCCCTTAAACAGAATCATTACCGACATCGTCCAATCCTCTATCCATGTTCCGTTGTTCCATATGCTGTTACACATTTCATGCATGATTTTCAAACCATAGTCTCCAGATGCTCTGATCATTTCAGCGTAATATGATCGGGTCCAGGTGCATTGTTAGTTTTCAATTTAACTATAGCTTTTTGGACTTCTTCTTATAGGAGATTAGGTTCCTTCTCCATTAGACTCTTTGCACGACCAAGTTTTACATTTCTGTCCATGTACTACTTGTTGCAGTATGTTCTCCATCGATCAGCAGCTAGTTCTATGATGGTTCGGAGTTTGCCATCTTCGTCTTCTATAACCCACGTGGTTTGAAGGCTTCGTTATTTTTTTATCTCATTGAACATACACCGTATCTCATTGAAATCCCCGAATTTCTCAGTTCTCTCACATGTTTCATTGATGCAATTATTTTTGTTTTTTCGGCAGCTTTCCTGTATTAACGCCGATAACTTGCAGGACTGTTGAGTTCGCTGCAATCCTCTAATCTTCAGTACTTTTCTCTCCTCAGTGATTTGTTTGGTTTCGTTACTAAGCCACTTATTTTTATTCTTCACTTTTTTGCTTTTGTTGACTGTTCCTCAGATGTTTTAACTAATGTTTCCTTCAACAAATTCCATTTCTCCGCAGATGTCATGTTATCTGTCTGATCGGCCAATAGTGTTTCTTGGACTCGCTTCCTAAATTTCAATTTCAGCCTTTTTCTCTAATCGTCTTACTTTTGGAGGTATCTCTTTAAATTTCTACAGTTTCATTCGCAGTTCAAAACATAAAAGCTGATGGTTAGAACCACAGTCGCCACCAGAAAGAGAGAGGAGGGGGGGGGGAGGGGGGCGGCGAGGAGGAGATTAGTGTTCAACGTCCCGTCGACTAGGAAGTCATTAGAAGCGGAGCGCAAGCCAGGAGTAGGGAAGGAAGTCGGCCGAGCTCTTTCAAACGAACCATCACGGCATTTGCCTGAAGCGATTTACGGAAATCTCGGGAAACCTCAATCAAGATGACCGGACGCAGGTTTGAACCATCGTTCTCCCGACTGCGAATCTAGTCTGCTAACCACATCTACATCTACATCTACATCTACATGGATACTCTGCAAATCACATTTAAGTGCCTGGCAGAGGGTTCATCGAACAACCTTCACAATTCTCTATTATTTCAATCTCGTATAGCGCGCGGACAGAGTGAACACCTATATCTTTCTACCTCGGGCATGGGTGTGCGTGATGTCCTTAGGTTAGTTAGGTTTAATTAGTTCTAAGTTCTAGGCGACTGATGACATCAGAAGTTCAGTCGCATAGTGCTCAGAGCCATTTGAACCTATATCTTTGCGTACGAGCTCTTATTTCCCTTATTTTATCGTGGTGATCGTTCCTCCCTATGTAGGTCTGTGTCAACAAAATATTTTCGCATTCGGAGGAGAAAGTTGGTGATTGGAATTTCGTGAGAAGATTCCGCCGCAACGAAAAACGCCTTTCTTTTAATGATTTCCAGCCGAAATCCTGTATCATTTCTGTGAGACTCTCTCCCATATTTCGCGATAATACAAAACGTGCTGCCTTTCTTTAAAGTTTTTCGATATACTCCGTCAGTCCTATCTGGTAAGGATCCCACACCGCGCAGCAGTATTCTCATAGATGACGGACAAGGGTAGTGTAGGCAGTCGCCTTAGTAAGTCTGTCACATTTTCTAAGTGTCCTGCCAATAAAACGCAATATTTGGTTAGCCTTCCCCACGACATTTTCTATGTGGTCCTTCCAATTTAAGTTGTTCTTAATTGTAATACCTAGGTATTTTGTTGAATTTACGGCTTTTAGATTAGACTGATTTATCGTGTAATCGAAGTTTAATGAGTTCGTTTTAGATCGAAGTTTAATGAGTTCCTTTTAGCACTCATGTGGATGACCTCACACTTTTCGTTATTCAGGGTCAACTGCCACTTTTCGCACCATTCACATATTTTTTATAAATCGTTTTGCAGTTTCTTTTGATCTTCTGATGACTTTATTAGTCAATAAACGACAGCGTCATCTGCAAACAACTGAAGACGGCTCCTCAGATTGTCTCCCAAATCGTTTGTATAGATACGGAACAGCAAAGGGCCTGTAACAGTTCCTTGGGGAACGCCAGAAATCACTTCTGTTTTACACTGCGCCACCCCGCTCTGAGGCACCAGAAAGAGCCTTAAAGCTTTTAACTGACGAACTCTTTCTTAAGCCAGTCAAAGAATAGTCATTCTGATTACGGTCTGTTCCACCTGGTGAAGTCCAGGTGTATAATCTTCGTGGATGGTGTTGGAAGCACGTGTTGGCTATAACAAACTTAATTTCCTCGCAGAACTGAGTCAGTCCATCTCCACGATCATTTCCATTGCCTAAACCATGGCATCCAAGTATTTAATTTGATGAGTCCCACTTCCCTACCTTAGCATTAAAATCTCCTTGCACTAAAGTAACTTCCTTTTCGGTTATTGACTCCAGGCAGGTGAAAAGAGACTCGTAAAATTCTTCTAACTCTTCATCATTAGCTTTTGAAGTTCTATATGCCTATATTACTTTTATCTTGCAGGTTCTAGCGATGAATTTCACTTGTATTATTCAGTCGCTGACAGGATTGCAGTCAATCACTGCGGCATTCCATCCCTTGTGTACCAACAAGGCAATACCATTGATGGAGTTATTCGAGCTACCAGAACAATATACTGTGTTACCATTAGCTGTTTTCAAATGCCCAGTGCTTTCCCAATGAGTCTCTGCTAACCCTATCATTCCCATCACTAGCTTTTAATACATTTAGACAGCCCTCCACAGGGCCAAACTCGAATAATCCATTCCATAGATATTAACGAAATATAAATCACTACTTAAAACCATTTTCAATAGCCGAGGAAGATGTAAAGACTTCCACTAGACGCTTATCAGGAAACCTTTAAAACAACTTGGTTCACTTCTTGAAATCAGCTTAAAATCTGCTGCCGAGTGCATTCATTACGGCTTATGAATAAAGAGCCAGTTATCTTTCCCAATAACAATATTTTCTACCTCTTCGCCACATGACTGACACGAGTTGTATGTAGCAGCTGACGCGCTGGACATTGTGGCAGTTGGCGATGTTTAGCGTTCCCTGGTTTCATACAGGGTGTTACAAAAAGGTACGGCCAAACTTTCAGGAAACATTCCTCACACACAAATAAAGAAAAGATGTTATGTGGACATGTGTCCGGAAACGCTTAATTTCCATGTTAGAGCTCATTTTAGTTTCGTCAGTATGTACTGTACTTCCTCGATTCACCGTCAGTTGGCCCAATTGAAGGAAGGTGATGTTGACTTCGGTGCTTCTGTTGACATGCGACTCATTGCTCTACAGTACTAGCATCTAGCATATCAGTACGTAGCATCAACAGGTTAGCGTCCATCACGAACGTGGTTTTGCAGTCAATGCAATGTTTACAAATGCGGAGTTGGCAGATGCCCATTTGATGTATGGATTAGCACGGGGCAACAGCCGTGGCGCGGTACGTTTGATCGAGACAGATTTCCAGAACGAAGGTGTCCCGACAGGAAGACGTTCGAAGCAATTGATCGGCGTCTTTTTTTTTAGGGAGCACGGAACATTCCAGCCTATGACTCGCGACTGGGGAAGACCTAGAACGACGAGGACACCTGCAATGGACGAGGCAATTCTTCGTGCAGTTGACGATAACCCTAATGTCAGCGTCAGAGAAGTTGCTGCTGTACAAGGTAACGTTGACCACGTCACTGTATGGAGAGTGCTACGGGAGAACTAGTTGTTTCCGTACCATGTACAGCGTGTGCAGGCACTATCAGCAGCTGACTGGCCTCCACGGGTACACTTCTGCGAATGGTTCATCCAACAAGGTGTCAATCCTCATTTCAGTGTAAATGTTCTCTTTACGGATGAGGCTTCATTCCAACGTGATCAAATTGTAAATTTTCACAATCAACATGTGTGGGCTGACGAGAATCCGCACGCAATTGTGCAATCACGTCATCAACACATGTCCGCCACTCGTGGTCTCGCGGTAGCGTCCTCGCTTCCCGAGCACGGGGTCCCGGGTTCGATTCCCGGCGGGGTCAGGGATTTTCACCTGCCTCGAGATGACTGGGTGTTTGTGTTGTCCTCATCATTTCATCATCATCCAGGAAAGTGGCGAAATTGGACTGAGCAAAGGTTGGGAAATTGTACGGGCGCTGATAACCACGCAGTTGAGCGCCCCACAAACCAAACATCATCATCATCACGTCATCAACACAGATTTTCTGTGAACGTTTGGGCAGGCATTGTTGGTGATGTCTTGATTGGGCCCCATGTTATTCCACCTACGCTCAATGGAGCACGTTATCATGATTTCATACGGGATATTCTACCAGTGCTGCTAGAACATGTGCCTTTACAAGTACGACACAAGATGCGGTTCATGCACGATGGAGCTCCTGCACATTTCAGTCGAAGTGTTCATACGCTTCTCAACAACAGATTCGGTGACCGATGGATTGGTAGAGGCGGACAAATTCCATGGTCTCCACGCTCTCCTGACCTCAACCCTCTTGACTTTCATTTATGTGGGCATTTGAAAGCTCTTGTCTACGCAACCCCGGTACCAAATGTAGAGACTCTTCGTGCTCGTATTGTGGACGGCTGTGATACAATACGCCATTCTGCAGGGCTGCATCAGCGCATCAGGGATTCCATGCGACGGAGGGTGGATGCATGTATCCTCGCTAACGGAGGACATTTTGAACATTTCCTGTAACAGAGTGTTTGAAGTCACGCTGGTACTTTCTGTTGCTGTGTGTTTCCATTCCATGATTAATGTGATTTGAAGAGAAGTAATAAAATGAGCTCTGACATGGAAAGTAAGCGTTTCCGGACACATGTCCACATAACATATTTTCTTTCTTTGTGTGTGAGGAATGTTTCCTGAAAGTTTGACCGTACCTTTTTGTAACACCCTGTATACAGTTGCCAATGAGATTCATTACGTATAGAAATAGCTACGTTTAGGAACCAGATATGACATACGTTGCTTTAGGTTTTCAGAAATTACTGCAACCAGTCGCCTTTTATGTAGATGTATTTTATTTAACCATGACCGGTTTCGAGCTGCCTAGCAACTCATCATCAGATGGTATATACATTTAGTGCTTTTTTGTACCCATTGTGTGGGTGGTTGAGTATCTGTGGCTAAACAGAAACGAGAACAAATAATCGCTACATGTGGTACAGTAACACGAAATATTTACAGAATAATTTATGTTTAACGTATAAGAGCAAATAATCACTACATGTGGTACAGTTACATGAAATATTTACAGTTTAATTTACGTTTTGAGGTGTTACTTACAGATAAATCTTTCTGCAGGTATATATATCTCTTTTAGGACGTATTTTTGAAACCATTGTGTCTTGTTTTTCACAATTACACAAGTTAAAACTTTCACTAGATGTATATTACTTTTATGAGGCACTGTTGGAAACATATATCTTGTTTTTCGTAAACATCGCTGAACACACTTAGCCACAGATACGAATACAGGATTTACACATTATAAACAAGCCAAAGATTGCAATATAACTACAGTATCAAAGATTTCAAGTTGACCAGAGGCATTATTAGTCATCACACACACTGACAAGAGATTTGTCTTTATTACATAGAAAGTAAATGTAAATTAGCTTAAACTATTAAAATATTTATTTATAAATTAACTGTGCAATTTTAACAGGTATATTAAACTAAATTTTTTACATAATATATCAGTTACATTTAAGATTATTGGTATTGAGAGTATTATGACAGCTAATTTCTTGCTCCTTCCATTGGCTGATCTTGGCATATGATGTCAGGGATGAGAGATTGATGGTTAACTTGAAATAATAAGTAATGCTGGTACTTGAAAGGGTGTGGAAAAGGAGTTGGCGGTGGGGGGGGGGGTGTATAGGAAAAAAGGAGAGGGGGGCATTTTGTTTCTGAATGACTGTTTAGTTTTTTAAGTTCAAAGAATCCTTAAAATTCTGAAAGAAGGAGTTCTTCGCCAATTCTGTCTGCTCATTTAAAATGGTATGTGGGGAATTATGTTTGTGGGTGAAAATCTCTAATTGTTCGAGAAGATCCATCTTGAATCCCTTGTCTACAGTGTGTAGGATTTGAAGGTTAGTTTTAATGTCTGTTATGGAATGTTTATTATCTGCTAGATGGGTAGCAAAAGTGGATCTATTTAAGTTGTTTAGGCGAAGTGCATCAGTGTGCTCTTTGTATCGGATCTCAAAATTTCTACCTGTTTGCCCTATGTAGTAGCAGGAGCAGCTGTCACATCTTAATTTATATATACCAGATTTTTGGTAGGGTGTGCTGGCTATTTTGGTGTTGTGGACTATTTTGTTCTGTATTTTGTTGTTAGTGTGAAAACTTATTTTGACATTATGTGGTTTGAATAGCTTAGCAAGTTTGTATGAGATATTGCCGAGAAACGGCATACAAACGAATTTGGTTTCTTCTGCTACTGAGGTCTGGCTTGCTGGTTTTGCTTTATTAGATATAATGTTTTTATCTAATTTTTCAATTATGCTTGGGTCATAAGCATTGTTTGATGCTATTGTTTTTAATATATTGATTTCATTAATTTTTGCAGTAGGATCAGCTTGAATCTTGTTGATACGGTTAAGTGCTGATTTGAAAAAAGCTAGTTTATGCTGATTTGGGTGGCATGATGTATTGTTTATTATGACATCTGAAGTGGTGGGTTTCCTATATATCTGAAATTTATGTTTGTTGTTGTGATGTGTTATGTTTAGGTCAAGAAAATAGATACCTTTTTGGGTTTGGTGTTCTACTGTGAACTGTATTTTGGGGTGAACATTATTAAGTTTACCAGCTAAGGCCTCAATTTCGGTGGCTGTCCCATCATATAACAACAGGGTGTCATCAACATATCGTTTATAATAAATGATTTTGTCTGTTTCTATTGGGTTTGCTTTAAAGAATTTAATTTCGAGATCATTAATGTAGATGTCAGCAAGAAGGCCAGCTAGACTACTGCCCATTGCTAGACCATCATGTTGAATATATATTTTGTTGTTGAAGGTGAAGTAATTGTGGGACAGCACTAATTCAAGTAAATCCATCAGCTCACAGATTTCCATGTCACTTAACTTTTTATGTTGTAATAAGTTATTTTTTATTATTCGAAGTGTGTCTATTATAGGTATGTTTGTGTACAGGTTGACAATATCAAGGGATGCAAAGTTAGCTACATTGGGAATGGAAATTTCTCTGATACTGTCAATCAAATCATAGGTGTTTTTTATGGAATAATTGGTTGGGAATGTATAATATTTCTTGAGTATTTCATGCAGTTTTTTAGTCACTTTGTACCCTGGGCTATTTATGGAATTCACAATCAGGCGTATCGGATGTCCATCTTTATGAATTTTACGTTGTGATCTAAGCTTTGGTGCTGTAGGGTTCATTATAACACATTGTTTGGCTTCAATGGATGTCAGCAGAAAGTTACAATTTTTTAACATGTCTTTTATTTTAGCTTGGTATTTGGGAGTGGGGTCAGATTTCAACTCAGTTATGTTGTTATTCTTGAAAAATTCTAGGGTTTTCTTAATGTAATCAGACTCGTACATTATCACGGCTGTGCTACCTTTGTCAGATTTAACAACAAGGGCACTACTATTTGTTAGCTTTTTGTTAATTTGTTTCAGTGTTGCAGATTCATCATGTTTATTACTATGGAGCCTTTGTACATCTATGGTTTTCTTTATTATTTTGTTTGCATCATGGGCTAGAGCATTTTGATCATTCTGATCTAGTTTTGATGCTATACATACTATTTTGGTGTTAGTTATTAGGTCTTTAACACTGTTGTAATCAAGTTTTGTGGCAATATTATGTTTAAGTCCCTTATTTAACAAATTTAATTCTGTGCTATTGAAATTAATGCTTGTTGTGTTAACTACTCTCTCAAAGAATTTATGTTGCACGGGAGGGCATTCATTAGGTGGAATGGGGGATTTTTTGGCAATCAGGAGTGATAGCTTTTCTTTTTGTTTATGTGCAATTTTCAGCATCTCTTTATTCACATTTAGTTGGGTTAGATCTAAGAAATTCATGATTTGACTTAGAGTGAGATAGTTGCTTAACTCTAAGTGCAGCATGTAGATGTCCCTGTTTAACAAGTCTTTTCGTTTGTAATGTGATCTAATTTCATTTTTGATCCATACAATTTCACATTTTCTCTTGGTTGCTTGTGCAGATTCACTCTGGTCTTTAACTACAACTCTTATGTAATTAGGAGATACATTCTCTAAGATACATTGCTTATTAAATTTGATGGCAAGAATAGTTTTCATTAGTTTCACTTTGCACTTCCTGTATTTGTTCATTGTTCCTTTTACCTGGCTAGGTAGCAAAATAAGACTTTTATCCATTGTGGATGTGGAACACTGCGACTGTGGTGTGAAAAGGTTTTCAGAAATTACTGCAACCAGTCGCCTTTTATGTAGATGTATTTTATTTAACCATGACCGGTTTCGAGCTGCCTAGCAACTCATCATCAGATGGTATATACATTTAGTGCTTTTTTGTACCCATTGTGTGGGTGGTTGAGTATCTGTGACTAAACAGAAACGAGAACAAATAATCGCTACATGTGGTACAGTAACACGAAATATTTACAGAATAATTTATGTTTAACGTATAAGAGCAAATAATCACTACATGTGGTACAGTTACATGAAATATTTACAGTTTAATTTACGTTTTGAGGTGTTACTTACAGATAAATCTTTCTGCAGGTATATATATCTCTTTTAGGACGTATTTTTGAAACCATTGTGTCTTGTTTTTCACAATTACACAAGTTAAAACTTTCACTAGATGTATATTACTTTTATGAGGCACTGTTGGAAACATATATCTTGTTTTTCGTAAACATCGCTGAACACACTTAGCCACAGATACGAATACAGGATTTACACATTATAAACAAGCCAAAGATTGCAATATAACTACAGTATCAAAGATTTCAAGTTGACCAGAGGCATTATTAGTCATCTCACACACTGACAAGAGATTTGTCTTTATTACATAGAAAGTAAATGTAAATTAGCTTAAACTATTAAAATATTTATTTATAAATTAACTGTGCAATTTTAACAGGTATATTAAACTAAATTTTTTACATAATATATCAGTTACATTTAAGATTATTGGTATTGAGAGTATTATGACAGCTAATTTCTTGCTCCTTCCATTGGCTGATCTTGGCATATGATGTCAGGGATGAGAGATTGATGGTTAACTTGAAATAATAAGTAATGCTGGTACTTGAAAGGGTGTGGAAAAGGAGTTGGCGGTGGGGGGGGGGGTGTATAGGAAAAAAGGAGAGGGGGGGGCATTTTGTTTCTGAATGACTGTTTAGTTTTTTAAGTTCAAAGAATCCTTAAAATTCTGAAAGAAGGAGTTCTTCGCCAATTCTGTCTGCTCATTTAAAATGGTATGTGGGGAATTATGTTTGTGGGTGAAAATCTCTAATTGTTCGAGAAGATCCATCTTGAATCCCTTGTCTACAGTGTGTAGGATTTGAAGGTTAGTTTTAATGTCTGTTATGGAATGTTTATTATCTGCTAGATGGGTAGCAAAAGTGGATCTATTTAAGTTGTTTAGGCGAAGTGCATCAGTGTGCTCTTTGTATCGGATCTCAAAATTTCTACCTGTTTGCCCTATGTAGTAGCAGGAGCAGCTGTCACATCTTAATTTATATATACCAGATTTTTGGTAGGGTGTGCTGGCTATTTTGGTGTTGTGGACTATTTTGTTCTGTATTTTGTTGTTAGTGTGAAAACTTATTTTGACATTATGTGGTTTGAATAGCTTAGCAAGTTTGTATGAGATATTGCCGAGAAACGGCATACAAACGAATTTGGTTTCTTCTGCTACTGAGGTCTGGCTTGCTGGTTTTGCTTTATTAGATATAATGTTTTTATCTAATTTTTCAATTATGCTTGGGTCATAAGCATTGTTTGATGCTATTGTTTTTAATATATTGATTTCATTAATTTTTGCAGTAGGATCAGCTTGAATCTTGTTGATACGGTTAAGTGCTGATTTGAAAAAAGCTAGTTTATGCTGATTTGGGTGGCATGATGTATTGTTTATTATGACATCTGAAGTGGTGGGTTTCCTATATATCTGAAATTTATGTTTGTTGTTGTGATGTGTTATGTTTAGGTCAAGAAAATAGATACCTTTTTGGGTTTGGTGTTCTACTGTGAACTGTATTTTGGGGTGAACATTATTAAGTTTACCAGCTAAGGCCTCAATTTCAGTGGCTGTCCCATCATATAACAACAGGGTGTCATCAACATATCGTTTATAATAAATGATTTTGTCTGTTTCTATTGGGCTTGCTTTAAATGGATCCACAATGGATAAAAGTCTTATTTTGCTACCTAGCCAGGTAAAAGGAACAATGAACAAATACAGGAAGTGCAAAGTGAAACTAATGAAAACTATTCTTGCCATCAAATTTAATAAGCAATGTATCTTAGAGAATGTAACTCCTAATTACATAAGAGTTGTAGTTAAAGACCAGAGTGAATCTGCACAAGCAACCAAGAGAAAATGTGAAATTGTATGGATCAAAAATGAAATTAGATCACATTACAAACGAAAAGACTTGTTAAACAGGGACATCTACATGCTGCACTTAGAGTTAAGCAACTATCTCACTCTAAGTCAAATCATGAATTTCTTAGATCTAACCCAACTAAATGTGAATAAAGAGATGCTGAAAATTGCACATAAACAAAAAGAAAAGCTATCACTCCTGATTGCCAAAAAATCCCCCATTCCACCTAATGAATGCCCTCCCGTGCAACATAAATTCTTTGAGAGAGTAGTTAACACAACAAGCATTAATTTCAATAGCACAGAATTAAATTTGTTAATAAGGGACTTAAACATAATATTGCCACAAAACTTGATTACAACAGTGTTAAAGACCTAATAACTAACACCAAAATAGTATGTATAGCATCAAAACTAGATCAGAATGATCAAAATGCTCTAGCCCATGATGCAAACAAAATAATAAAGAAAACCATAGATGTACAAAGGCTCCATAGTAATAAACATGATGAATCTGCAACACTGAAACAAATTAACAAAAAGCTAACAAATAGTAGTGCCCTTGTTGTTAAATCTGACAAAGGCAGCACAGCCGTGATAATGTACAAGTCTGATTACATTAAGAAAACCCTAGAATTTTTCAAGAATAACAACATAACTGAGTTGAAATCTGACCCCACTCCCAAATACCAAGCTAAAATAAAAGACATGTTAAAAAATTGTAACTTTCTGCTGACATCCATTGAAGCCAAACAATGTGTTATAATGAACCCTACAGCACCAAAGCTTAGATCACAACCTAAAATTCATAAAGATGGACACCCGATACGCCCGATTGTGAATTCCATAAATAGCCCAGGGTACAAAGTGACTAAAAAACTGCATGAAATACTCAAGAAATATTATACATTCCCAACCAATTATTCCATAAAAAACACCTATGATTTGATTGACAGTATCAGAGAAATTTCCATTCCCAATGTAGCTAACTTTGCATCCCTTGATATTGTCAACCTGTACACAAACATACCTATAATAGACACACTTCGAATAATAAAAAATAACTTATTACAACATAAAAAGTTAAGTGACATGGAAATCTGTGAGCTGATGGATTTACTTGAATTAGTGCTGTCCCACAATTACTTCACCTTCAACAACAAAATATATATTCAACATGATGGTCTAGCAATGGGCAGTAGTCTAGCTGGCCTTCTTGCTGACATCTACATTAATGATCTCGAAATTAAATTCTTTAAAGCAAACCCAATAGAAACAGACAAAATCATTTATTATAAACGATATGTTGATGACACCCTGTTGTTATATGATGGGACAGCCACCGAAATTGAGGCCTTAGCTGGTAAACTTAATAATGTTCACCCCAAAATACAGTTCACAGTAGAACACCAAACCCAAAAAGGTATCTATTTTCTTGACCTAAACATAACACATCACAACAACAAACATAAATTTCAGATATATAGGAAACCCACCACTTCAGATGTCATAATAAACAATACATCATGCCACCCAAATCAGCATAAACTAGCTTTTTTCAAATCAGCACTTAACCGTATCAACAAGATTCAAGCTGATCCTACTGCAAAAATTAATGAAATCAATATATTAAAAACAATAGCATCAAACAATGCTTATGACCCAAGCATAATTGAAAAATTAGATAAAAACATTATATCTAATAAAGCAAAACCAGCAAGCCAGACCTCAGTAGCAGAAGAAACCAAATTCGTTTGTATGCCGTTTCTCGGCAATATCTCATACAAACTTGCTAAGCTATTCAAACCACATAATGTCAAAATAAGTTTTCACACTAACAACAAAATACAGAACAAAATAGTCCACAACACCAAAATAGCCAGCACACCCTACCAAAAATCTGGTATATATAAATTAAGATGTGACAGCTGCTCCTGCTACTACATAGGGCAAACAGGTAGAAATTTTGAGATCCGATACAAAGAGCACACTGATGCACTTCGCCTAAACAACTTAAATAGATCCACTTTTGCTACCCATCTAGCAGATAATAAACATTCCATAACAGACATTAAAACTAACCTTCAAATCCTACACACTGTAGACAAGGGATTCAAGATGGATCTTCTCGAACAATTAGAGATTTTCACCCACAAACATAATTCCCCACATACCATTTTAAATGAGCAGACAGAATTGGCGAAGAACTCCTTCTTTCAGAATTTTAAGGATTCTTTGAACTTAAAAAACTAAACAGTCATTCAGAAACAAAATGCCCCCCCCCCTCTCCTTTTTTCCTATACACCCCCCCCCCCCCACCGCCAACTCCTTTTCCACACCCTTTCAAGTACCAGCATTACTTATTATTTCAAGTTAACCATCAATCTCTCATCCCTGACATCATATGCCAAGATCAGCCAATGGAAGGAGCAAGAAATTAGCTGTCATAATACTCTCAATACCAATAATCTTAAATGTAACTGATATATTATGTAAAAAATTTAGTTTAATATACCTGTTAAAATTGCACAGTTAATTTATAAATAAATATTTTAATAGTTTAAGCTAATTTACATTTACTTTCTATGTAATAAAGACAAATCTCTTGTCAGTGTGTGAGATGACTAATAATGCCTCTGGTCAACTTGAAATCTTTGATACTGTAGTTATATTGCAATCTTTGGCTTGTTTATAATGTGTAAATCCTGTATTCGTATCTGTGGCTAAGTGTGTTCAGCGATGTTTACGAAAAACAAGATATATGTTTCCAACAGTGCCTCATAAAAGTAATATACATCTAGTGAAAGTTTTAACTTGTGTAATTGTGAAAAACAAGACACAATGGTTTCAAAAATACGTCCTAAAAGAGATATATATACCTGCAGAAAGATTTATCTGTAAGTAACACCTCAAAACGTAAATTAAACTGTAAATATTTCATGTAACTGTACCACATGTAGTGATTATTTGCTCTTATACGTTAAACATAAATTATTCTGTAAATATTTCGTGTTACTGTACCACATGTAGCGATTATTTGTTCTCGTTTCTGTTTAGCCACAGATACTCAACCACCCACACAATGGGTACAAAAAAGCACTAAATGTATATACCATCTGATGATGAGTTGCTAGGCAGCTCGAAACCGGTCATGGTTAAATAAAATACATCTACATAAAAGGCGACTGGTTGCAGTAATTTCTGAAAACCTTTTCACACCACAGTCGCAGTGTTCCACATCCACAATGGATAAAAGTCATACGTTGCTTTATCGTGTGACTGTTTTCTGAAGTTCACGTAATTCAATGTGTATGCAATTTTACTCCTTGTCGCTATAATCTTTGTTCGTATTTCCAAAGGAAGGAATTCTAGGCTTTAACGTCCTATTGACGGTGACGTCGTTAGAGATGGGACGCAAGCTCATATTTTTGAAGGCTGAGGAAGGAAATCGGACGTGCCCTTAGGAAAGAGCCGTCCTAACAGTCGCCTGAAGCGAATTAGGAAAATCTAAATCTGGGTGGTCAGGCGAGGATCTGAGTCGTTATCATTCCGGATACGTCTCCATTGTTCTACTCAAGGAAGCTCCAGAGTCCGATGGAATCACTATTAGATTCTATACAGAATTTTCAGGTGAGTTATCTCTTTTAGTAACCGTACTGTATCGTAGAGCCTTTAAAAAAAAGCAACTTTTTCCAGCACTAGAAAGAAAAAAAGGCTACCCTCGCACCCCTACCAGAAGGGTAGCCGAAGTGCTTAGAACATATTCTCAGCTGAGCCGTAGTGAGGTATCTCGAACGCCTTTTTCCATGCGAAACAGCAGAGACTCCGAAAACATGCGAAACCCATTTCGTCCTATTCTCACATGACATGTTAGCTGCCAAGGACTAAGGTAGTCAGGTGCATGCAGTATTTCATGACTTCCTGAATGCATTTGACTTATTACCACTCTAACGCTTATTAACGGAAGCACATTTAGGTGGGATATTAAACGAAATTTGGGACTCGATTGAAGAACTCTTGGTAGTGGGTACAGTATGTCATTGGACAGCGTACGTCGACAGATGCAGAAAAAATTTTGAAAAAGTACACTGTATTTAAATCCGTGCAATGAATGGTGTCATATCAGCAATGGATGTAGCAGATGAACAGGAATCAGTAAACAAAGCTGAATGCTCCAAACCTTTGGTGTATATATCGATGAAAACTTGAACTGGAAGAAGCATATTAATGAGCTACTCAGACATTTACGTACAGCTACTTTTGCTATAATTTCTAGTCTCGGAAACAAACAAATCAGCCTCCTAACGTGTACTCCATATTTCCACCCAATAATGACTTACTGAATAATTTTCTGGGGTAAAATCACCTCATAGAAAGAAAGTATTGATTGCACAAAAGCGAGCGGTAAGAATAGTATAGGGTAGTCACCTGCAGCCGTCATGCAGCTACGTGGAAGCCGCGTGAGCTCGAATGGTCACAGATTTGTTTGACTCTCGGAAGAACGTCATGGAGAAGCTGAAAAACCTGAACAGGCAGGAATGTAGGAATATGCTACAGACCCCCATCACTTTCGCTAGGACCGCGAAGGCAAGCTTAGATTAATTACGGCGCGCACACGGGGGTATAAGCAGTCATACTTCGCGAGTTATATGGAAAGAAACACTAATATGCGATACAGTGGGAAGTACCCTCTGCCATGCACTTAGCAGTGATTTGTAAAGTACAGATGGAGACATAGATGTAAGTGTTGATACAGAAGTTAGCATAAACAGATCGGGTGATGAACAGAGTACAATACTGTACTGTGCGTGTTTATGGGCAGTTTTGAATCTATATGTTAGTCAGCCACGGTCGCATCTGCAAGGTGAACCCTAACTCCACTGACAAAATTTCAGAAGGATATTTTCTGAGTATTCTGGCATAAGGGCCCATGATCTTCGGGAGCTTCTTACAGAGCAATCGTGTTCCGTTTCACTTCTTATACCCACCCCTCCCCCTGTATCTGTGTTCCTGTATTGCACTAAAGCAGAGTAAATTCCTGTGTCGTGACTGACTGGCAATCGCTCAAGAGGGACGTTCTAAGGGGTCTATTATTGCGCCTGTGGTAATTTACTTTGTAAGTCATTCCGCAACCTGCTCGCTTGGAGATGATGTTTGATAAAGAGGCAGCTGATGGTGCAACCATGGTCCAAAACGGGGCGAATTCTATGTTTGATCGAGGTGAAAATTATGTTGCAGGTATCACGATTTATATCAATGGGCGCCAGTCAGTCTTGCAAGCAACCACTAACCGCCGACAGCGCATAGCCGACGGCTGGACGAGAGTAGGGCAGGCATCATAGAGCACATAATCGTGACGGCCGAAGATCTCACTGAAATAAAATCCAAAATAATATGTGTATTTTGTACGTGTAGTTATTTCAGTTTAGGTCCTGAACATTTGTATTTCTGGTGCTCCTACTGTTTATTTTTATCTATTAACTTGTGGTGCCAGAACAATTAACTCTCTTACTATCGTGTAAAATTATTACACAGCGCGTTCGACACCTTTCTTAAATTTATACGTGAATTTTCACTTACATTTATGCTCCTACAACTATGTTAATCGTTAATGCTGTCATAACTATGTTTCATGTTTTCAAAAACCTGTTGTAAAAAACTTCATGCATGTCAATCGATAACCGGTTCCAAGGTCCTTTGTGAATTTAATACCGGACTAGGTCATATTCTAATCCATACACAATTATTCTGGCACATTTACTGAACTGAGAACTAGTTAGGGACTTGAAGTGGTCCATTAATGTAGTCTTTACTATGAAATATATCGATGCATAGTTTGAATTTTGGTGGAAGTGTTTAGCAGTTTGAGCATGAAGTGCTACTTCTGATGAATGATTACGAATTATGCTGTGGTGATTTGGACTTGGGCTTAACTTGAGTCGGAGGTTCGAGACCACCCTCGGGCATGGGCGTGTGTGTGTTGTTCTTAGCATAAGTTAATTTAAGTAGTGTGCAAGTCTAGGGACCGATGACCTCAGCAGTTTGGTCCATTAAAAATTCACACACATTTAAGCCGGCACGGTAGCTCAGCGTGTTCGCTCAGAGGGTTAGCTGGCCTCTGTACTAAAAAAAAACTGAGTTAATGGATCAACGACGAACTGAAACGGGTGTCTCACAACGTACGCCCCGAGGAGATGCAACGAACTAAAACGAACAAAATAAAATTTTAAAAAATGGTCAGCGTGACGGATTGCCGTCCTAAGGTGTCCGGGTTTAATTCCCGGCTGGGTCGGGGATTTTCTCCGCTCAGGGACTGGGTGTTGTGTTGTCTTGATCATCATTTCATCCCCCATTCGGCGCGCAGGTTGCCCAGTGTGGTGTCGAATGTAATAAGACTTGAACCAAGGCGGCCGGACCTGCCCCGTAAGGGGCCTCCCGGCCAATGACGCCAAACACTCATTTCCATTTTCATTAAACGGTCGCAGAGAGATTATTCTTTGACTCTGATTAATTTTTAGCACGTATTGTCAAAGTTCCGAATTTTTCCTCTCGACTTCTTCTGATTAGTCAGAGTTCAGTGCTACAAATTACGGCTTATTAACGATTAGTAGAATCGTATTAATTACGGGGATTTGTATTAAAGTCTCGTTTTGTGTGGCTTCTTCCTGGGTCAGTGACTACATTTCGAAGCACTGAGGTTTACTCAGGACAGTCGGTCGATCGAACACCCGAAGAACATAAAAGCCTCTAGGATAGGAGAACGCTACAATGTTCAGTCGCAGTCAGTTTGCAAGTTCCTTCAATTGGACGCCATTTCTCGTGATTTGCGAGTCCTTAACGTGCCCCAGTAAACCTACCTATGGAAGGGGACCTAGAGTTGAACGCGGAATCCGAACCACGTGTCGCTTCTTCTGTATCTTTACATCAGTGAAAGGTGAAGGCTGACCAGAATTCCACCCCGCCATCTAAGGGTCTCCAAGCTCCCACTTTATCACCAAGCCTGACTGTACTGCACTGAAAATATCTGCACAGCAGTACAAATACCGACGGTAGGCCTATGCGATGTGCTTCTTATCTGGAAACAAACATATTCCATTCACTCACTGTTGACAGTAGAAATGTACGCATTACCCCCGTACTCGTTTCGCCGTGCTCTTTGCGGGCTGCATGCGTTTACATTGGGGGGCAGTGTTTGTCTTTAGAACGAGGGTCTGCCCTTAGTGACTGTACTGTTTACTAATCATGTAGACCGACAAGGAGCCCTTTGAGTGCGAGATCGCAAGTTCATGGGCCACAATCCAGGTCAAGACGTCGGTTGCGGTCATCCAGCTAATGAGGAGTGGGGGTAACGTGCACTAAAGAAAACAGTAGCAGACATTGCCACGAGGAGTCATCTCTGCCAGAGAGTAAAACAAGGCAATCCAGGGAGTATTCCACTCCGTCCACGACCAACAGATTGCGTTTCTGTTGCTTTTAATGGAATAGTAACGTATGGACAATTTGAGTGGTAATATAACTTTCTGTTGGTGCATGGCTTCAGAAAATATGCGGAATTTCATTCCACGATATGACCACTACAATAGTTTTCTGACAGTGTAGAAGAGAGACTGCATCAGCAGGGATGGTAAACAAAAACTATTTTATGTTGTCTTTACAACAGCGGCGAGTTGGCTACTATACCAAAATCTACAGCTCTTTTTACGTTAGTGTGTTAATACCCTTGCTATTTATTTTAATAATAAGGTCCGTATGTTTTATGTCCTCATTTTACAAAAAAAAAAAGAGTTCGCAATATAGCTTTACACACTTTGCAGTATGGGTAAAGTCGTGTTAATCTCTGCCTTGTATAATTTTAAAGCTCTACATTAAATGGTTTCATCAACAAAATCGCCCCTTATTACTTTTATAGAAATGAAATGACGTTATACTAAGTTTACCAGCATTAATTTGGATTTTAGTGTGACAATATCGATTCATCATTTTTATGAAATGATTGCACGCTTAATTTATAAATGTTAATTTGAATTTTAACGTGGCAGGTCCAAATGCATATAGCGCCACGTAACCGCCATAGATGTTGAAGAGTGGTGCAATGAGAATAATAAATCGTTTAGCATCAAAATTGTAAACGAGATAGTAGTGGAAGAAGGAAAGAATTATTCTATCTAGAAAACAAGAATAAGCAGGGTGGCTAGAGCAAGGAAAATAGAAGCAGACTGGCTCCTACGAAGAAAGCTTTCTTCAGTAAAAGAGCTCTGCTGGTAGCAGGTATTGATGTACAACTGTGAAAGAAGTCTATGAAAGCGGATGTCTGGATCAGAGCGTTTCTTGGAAATGAGATGTGGACTTCGGAAACTCAGAGAGGGAGAAACTGGGAATGTGATTCTATCTAAAAATGTTGAAAGTTACGAGGAGGGATAAAGTACGAAATGATGAAATACTACTAAGAATAGGTGAGGAAAGGACTCTATGATGAGCCTTACCAGAAGAAGTGACAGGGTTCTAGGACAGTTGATCCGGCATCCATGTAAGAGCAGTACGGGGGGAAGAAGTTGCGGCCGAAAAAGACCACATCAACATAGTCGAACGACTGATGAAAAAAAATCCCAATTGCTTCAGTCAGTCATTGCATATGGATCCTTGATACAGACCTTTTGTAATTGACCTTATTCCGGTTGCGTTCTGGTAGACAAATTAAGTGGAAGCATTTCGTGTATTACACAAAAAATGGGTTTTTCGTATTTTGGGCTCCATAGGAAAAGGGGAAGGTGTCCCTCTAGTCCCTAACCTGAAAAACACACTGCTTTAGTTTACAGATTTTGGGTGAGTTATTTATTGTTGACCTCTACGGCCTATCTCAGCTGGACCATTTAGAACATTTAGTTCAATAACTACCGTTGACGTACTTCTAATTTTCGTTCCACTGCGAAAGATCTATCTTAAGGAACTTGCAACTAAAAAAAATCTGGTAGAAATACTCTGGGTTTATTATAAACAAATTATTCAGTCCCATTAGAAATAATTTTTGAGATTTGATCGGTTCCTACCTGAATTCTCGCAATTCACTGCATTGATCGTTTTCACTTTTTTTGTTTTTGTTTAGGATACTAAATAGGATCAGGGGTTGCCAAAGAAAATATATGCTGTATAATTTCATATTCACTTCATTCTCGCCTCTTCACAACTGCTTCTGCTCGCTCAGGTCGATTACATGCATAACCTTGACCGCTATTTCAACCGTTGAATGTCTGAATTGTGGCTATCTTCTTCAATAGTAAGATTTTGAAAGTATTAGCATGTGCTACGATCTCGAGTTTCTTTTCACATACAAGCCTCCAACGATCTTCCAGAGTGGTTTTCAAGTGACTTCCACTGTTGATACAAGGAATCTAACTTTTTATGCAGCCTCTCGGCTCCTGTCACGGAATACGTGATTTTCACAACAAATCATCAATTCTCACACAGCTCGTGTGGCACTTTGATGCACAGTTAGTTTACCCTTCCGCAAATTGTGAACGTTTGTTCGAAAAATGGTAGTTTACTTCCAGTTATTTCATGTGAGTAATACCCAAGTTCCCTCAGGGAGTCACACCTAGTGACACGTGGCTGGCGACCACGGGGCCCCGAGCTGAGTCCTGGCATTGCTTCCACTTACTTATGCCAGGCTCCTCACTTTTATCTTTCCTATCTGGCCGCCCTCGGCCAGCTCTTGTTCTTTTCCGACCCTGACGCTATTAGGTTTCGAGGGCTAAGGGTCTTTCATTTTCCAACCTATACTTCTCATGCAGCGTCTGACCCGGAGCGGGCGGCTGCAAAAGCGTCTGTATTCCATGTTAGGGGCGGCCTCCAGAACTGTGGAAGGCGACGGAATACCACTGCAGATTATCTTCCCTGCATAATGCAGTCTCCATTTTATGCACAAAAATTGGCTTCCTCTCATGTTAAATCAGTGTCCGGAGGTAAAATAGTTCCCCATTCGGATCTCCGGGGGGGGGGGGGGGGGACAACAACTTGAAAGGAGACAAAAAATCAAAACGAGAATTGGTACCTGGAATATCAGAACTCTGCTACAAGCAGGAAAACTAGAAAACCTTAAAAGAGAGATGGAAAAGAATCATATGGACCTCGTAGGAGTTGCTGAGGTAAGATGGAATGGACATGGAGAGTTGCAGCCAGATGAATATGTATTCTACTACTCAGGAGGAGAAGTAAAAGGAATTAATGGAGTAGGAATGATTATGACAAAGGAATTGGCTAAATGCGTGGAATATGTAGACTATGCAAAAGATCGGGTTATTGGTGTAAGACTGAAAGGAGCACAAAAAGATTTACTGATCGTCCAGGTGTATATGCCAACTTCAGAACATGATGACCAAATTGTAGAGGAAACGTAAATGTAATAGAGAGAATAATGGACGAAAATAAAAAATGCTGCAAAATAGTAATGGGAGACTGGAACGCCTTTGTGGGAGAAGGGAAAGAGGGAAACATAGTAGGCAGTCATGGTCTTGGAAAGAGAAATAACAGAGGTGAATCGTTAATTGACTTCTGCAGGGAAAGGCAGCTGATAGCGGCAAACACATGGTTCAAGAACCACAAGAGGAGGCTTTACACTTGGAAATCACCAGGGGATAAATACAGAAACCAAATCGATTTTATACTGGTAGAAGAAAGATACAGGAATGGAATCAAGAAGGTGCACACATTACCAGGTGCAGATATTAATAGTGACCACAACTTACTTATGGCAGAAAGAGAAATAAGAATGAAAAAACTGAAGAAGGCGACCATGGTGAAGAAGTTGGATTTAGAGAAGATAAGATCCAACAAAGAACAAATTACAGAAATGCTGTCTCGGGACTTTCTAAACACATTACGAGACAAAGAAGCACCTGATAATGCCAGCGAGTACTGGAATATGCTGAAAGAAGGAATCATTAAAGCAGGACAGCAAAATATAGGATATGTAAAAGGAAAAAGGTCAAAAAAACCATGGGTCACACAAGAAATGATTTCCAAGATGGAGGAGAGAAGAAAATTGAAAAACAAGAACACTGAAGATGCAAGAAAGATATACCGAAGTTTAAATAATGAACTGCGAAGAGAAACAGAGCAGGCTAGGAAAAAATGGCTAAAGAAGAATGTGATGAAATTGAAGAACTGGACAGGAAGGGAAGATACGACTTACTATACAAGAAGAGTAAAGACTATGACATGGGAACAAAACTGAGCAGGAAGTGCTACTATGGAAATTTTGAGTAAAGACGAAGAGGTAGTGTACAAAGATCGTGACGATGTCCTCCAGAGATGGGAAGAATATATAAAAGAGCTATATGACACAAATAGCAAACCAGAAACTCTGGAACTTGAATCACACAACAGTGTAAGTGATGACGAGAAAGGACCGACCATCATAATGGAAGAAGTAAAGTCTGCCATAGCTGCAATGAAAAATGGCAAAGCGGTAGGTACAGATACAATACCGGGAGAAATACTAAAATGTTTGAACCACGATGGAAAAAGAGAACTATTGAGGTTATGTAATAAAATATATGACAGTGGTGAATGGCCTGAGAACTTTCTGACAACGATAATGATTCCATTACCGAAAAAACAAGGAACCAAGAAATGCAGCGAGCACAGGACTATCACCCTCATTTCACATGCAGCCAAAGTGATGTTAAGAATAATTAATAAAAGACTTGAAAAAGTAATGGAGGAGAATCTTGGCGAGGAGCAATTTGGTTTTAGACGGAATACGGGAACCAGAGATGCAATAGGGCCCCTACGAATCTTGGGAGAAAGGTTTATTGAAAAAGGAAGAGATCAATATATATGTGCTTCATCGAATTAGAAAAGGCATTTGACAATGTGGTTTGGAACAAGTTGGCGACTATAATGAGGGAAAAGAGAGTGGACTGGAAAACCAGAAGTCTTATAAACTCATTATATCTTAATCAAAAAGTTTCAGTTAAAGTGAGAGGAGAAAGTACAAACTGGATCAGACTAGGAAAAGGAGTAAGACAAGGATGCTGTTTACCACCTACTCTTTTCAACCTCTACTTGGAAAATATGATTGACCAATGCTCATTAGATGACAAAGGAATAGAAATTGGAGGAAGAAAAGTAGGGTGTTTGAGATTTGCTGATGACATGGTCCTTCTAGCCACAGGGGAAAAAGAATTACAGGATTTGGTGGACACCATTGCAACTAATGGAAAAAAATATGGAATGAAAATTAACACAAATAAAACAAAAGTATTGGCACTAGGAGGAAATAAGGAAATAAAAATTATGCTGAATGGAGAAACAGGTGCAAAATTTGAAGTATCTTGGAAGCAGGATAGACACCGACTGGAAGTGCGGAGAATCTTCTGCAGCGGTCTGGACAGAGAACTCAGAAAGAGACTCATAAAATGTCTTGTATGGAGTGTTCTTCTATATAGCGCTGAAACATGGACTATGAGGAAAAAAGACAGAGAAAGGCTGGAGGCTTTTGAGATCTGGACATGGCGGAAGATGGAAAGAATAAGTTGGATGGACAGAGTAAAAAATGAAGAGGTACTGAGAAGAGTGGGAGAGAAAAGACAGTTACTAGATGTAATAAAGAGAAGAAAAAGAAATTGGATTGGGCATATATTAAGAAAGAATGACGGACTGATAAAAACAGTTTTAGAAGGTTATGTAGAAGAGAAAAGGAAGCGAGGGAGGAAGAGATTCCAGATACTGGATGACATGAGGGACGGTACAACATGCAGCAGCCTTAAGAAGGAAGCGGTGGATCCCAGAAAATGGAGAGGCAAAAGACCTGCTAATATAGCAGATGATGAATAAGCAAGTAAATTTATTACCTCCTTTAAAAGAACTGAAAACGAAAACATTGTACTTGCTGTGATTGTTACATTTCGACGAAAATGAAGGTTTCTGACGTAGACCGCATTGGGTCGTAAAAAAGAACAACTTAGCTGGCTCTGCCCTCTCTCTGTCTGTCCTGGGGTCATTGACCCCTTCATGTTACTCGACCATTGTGATATGTGAAATGAGAACGTATTCAGTCAACTGAAAGTGATATTTCTGTAATGTAGCACTTTCGGTGTGTGAAAACATACAGATTTCCGACTGTAAGGAATTATATACATGTATATACTCTGCTAGCCACCTTATGGTGCGTCACGGAGGATTCTTCGTATACCATAGTCGCTTCCCCTCTTTTCCGTTCGTGGTGCGAATGGTGGTAATCCTATTAGTTGTCTTGTGAGCGCCACTTCCTCTCATTTTCCTTCATGGACTTTTTTATGAGGTCTGTGTAGGAGGAAGAAATAAATTAGTTGTATCATCTAGTAATTTATGCTCTTTAACAACAAACCTCTTCATGATGCACAACGCTTCTCACTTAGCATCTACCAGTGTATGAGGATCTCGGTATAGCTCTCGTGCTTACTAAACGAATCCGCAATAAAATGCGGATCTTTTCCTTTGATCTCCTCTATTTCCTCGATCAATACGGCTGCTAAAGGCGCACATTGAGGAGCAATACTGAAGCACTGGTCGAGCAGATTTTGTAAGCTATCTCCTTTGGTGATGGGTCACTCTTCCTGAGCACTATTTCGATTAATCTCAGTTTCGCAACTTCCTTTCCTGTGATTATTTTTATTTTGAGGGTTAACTACCTAAATTTGCACCAAGCGGCGATCCTGTGCATGTCTTACTGCATTTTACTACAGTTTTCTACCATTACGAGTTCTCCATATACAATAGGGTCGTCCGTGAACAGTCTCATGAACTTTCGACTTTATTCACTTGTATGCATGGGTGGATGCGAACTCCACCGATAGAATTTCGGAATCTGTTCAGGGATATTTTCTGAATATTCTGTTATCAGGGATACGTGGTCTCACTTGACACGTCGCTTAGTGATTGCATTTCTTACTTCCATTTATAGTTGTATCTGTGTTGCACTGAAAATACCTGACAACAAAGGAAAAGTCTTATTTGTAAGCAGTCACTCGCGTTACTTGCTGTTGGCAACAGTAATCTCCATGTTTCTCTTCGTTCTGAAGCTTGCGTTTAATACTGTTCGGTTCTGTGTCGACTTTTTTTTTCAGGAGTGTTAGTTGTACGTTAACGTGATAGCAGAAGGGAAAAGTGTATTGATGAGAAGTGGGGCGATATGCGCCTCGTATATGGGAACACTGAATCTACCGGAAGAGCGGCACAGCAACAATATCTTGAAATGTTTCGACGACGATAGCAACCACATCGCACCACTTTTGCGTCTCATGGTCGTTGGTTTACCTTATATTTCGTGTTGTATATTTTGGTACTTGCATATTACGTACAGTCTTTTTCAGTGTTGTGTAGGCACTCTCATAGAAACAAAAGTTATTGTTGTAACCAGCCGTATAAATCATAATTATCCTCCGAATTAAATTTTCATTCTGCTGCGGAGTGTGCGCTGCTGTGAAACTTCCTGGCAGATTAAAACTGTGTGCTGAACCGAGCCTAGAACTCGGGACCTTTGCCTTCTGCGGGCAAGTTTTCTACCGATTGGGGTACCCAAAGATGACTCATGACCCGTCCTCACAGCTTGAGTTCTGCCGGGTTCGAGTATCCGCGCGGCACACAGTTTTAATCTGCAAGGAAGTTTCAGCTCAGTGTTCACTGCGCTGCAGAGTGAAAATTTCATTCTGGAAACATCCCCCAGGCTGTGGCTAAGCCATGTCTCCGCTGTATCCTTTCTTCCAGGAGTGCTAGTTCTGCAAGGTTCGCAGGAGAGCTTCTGTGAACTTTGAAAGGTAGGAGACGAAATACTGACAGAACTGAAACTGTGATGAGAGGTCTCGAGTCGTGATGGGGTACGTCAGTTGGTGCACGGTAACTCAGCGTGTTCTGTCTGCGGGTTAGCTGTCCTAGCTGTCCTCTGTAATAAAGAAGACTGAGTGTATGGATCAACAAAAAACTTGACTGGGTGTCATGGGACGTCCCCAACGAACAAATGCAACGAACTAAATGAGATTTAAAAAATGTCGATAGAGCACTTGTCTGCGGAAGGCAAAGGTCCCGACTTCGGGTCGCGGTACGGCACACAGTTTTAATCTGTCAGGAAGTTTTATAATTCTTTTATTGTGTAAGGAGCCACCGGAGTCCAGGTGTCCCTCTTACGAAAATACTCAGAGCGTCTCCGAGCTTTTCTCGTTGGAGTTCGGATTCACCCTTCACCGCATTGGTCCTAAAACACTCTCTTGAGGACGTCCGAAGCTACTTCACTGTCTGCAGTTCAACACGGACGAGCAGGCTCGGTGTGCCGAGGCTCGTGTAGCGCGGCGGTGCCCTGGTAACCGCGGCACGTCCCGCCAGTTCCGCGGATCTGCCAGCAGCCGCCGCTCCGTGTCTGTTTGCAGTCGCGTCGGCGTCTGCGTCGCTTTTCACCGGCGCGACTTTCGCGTCGCTGCGCGGTGCGGCGCTGCCCGGCGCAGGTCACGTGACGTCACCGGCCGTACTTAAGGCGCGCGCGCCGCCGGGCGCGGTCTGTGCCCGCAGAGCGTCTGCCGCGTCTTCTGCGCCCCCTGACAACATCCTGCTGCAACCCGCGCGACACCCGATCGTCGCCCGCCGCCGTGCAACTACAAGGTGAGCCGGTGCACAGCAGCTCCTACACTCGCACTGCATGGGGGGCCACGGTCAAACGCATAGTTCTGACTTCGTAAATGAGATGCAGGGACATTCTCAGCTCCTCCGGTGCATGGATGTTTAATAAAACACTGGTGATACTACAATAGTGAGTGACTCCTGTGCAACAAGTGCAGGTAAACGTAATATTACTTTATTATTTGTCTTCATAGTTCCCTGTCTTACACCAGAAGACACGCCTATATTCTTCATTTAGCTTCGCAGGTCGCCGATAGATGGGGAGTGTTCTTTACAACAGCTACAAAAACATCGCATTTTAATTTTATGAAACAGCTACACCAAATGCAGCTGACAGGCAGAAGTTTGGTTCTTAACGTAAGAAGACGTTTTGATTTCAGCTTCTTTTTACGAATTACGTACTCTGTTCAGTGTTACTCATTCAGTTTTAATAACATACTTCCGCCATACAAAAGAAATTCTAATATGACGTACAAAAAAGAAAGCTATTAAAGACATATCGATATTGTCGTGTAACTGCATTGTTCGGATGTGTTCATTAAAAAGTTTCATGTAGTTACAGTCTTGTGGATTACTTAGACATGAGCATCATTTCAGCTTTTTTTGTTATGGTAGAAGATTGTTTGCAGCCCTCAAGTTTCTAATGCAAAAATATTATTTGCATTATAGTCGAAATTCAATAAAATATATTTTAACAATAGTACCACGACACCAATAATCTTAACAAAATGCATTTTCAATGGAAATAAAGTAAAAAATCTCGGAAATACGTATGTCAGAGATGTTAAAAAAACTGGATACTCTTTCTTCAAGTCGAACGTTTTAATTCACATAAAAATTTTCTGTACAGCATGAAGAGTAAGTGACAGAAAAAGCGTTGTAGGAAAATCAGCAAATCCGTTTGCTGATTGTTCGAATAGGATATTTTCTCGAATACCTCTACACTTATATTTCCAATCATTTTCGGAATATTCTTTTCTCTTGTTTGCGTTTTATCTTACTTTTCTCTGTGTAGAAGCGTAAGAAAGATATTTAAAAAATAAATATTTTGATCGAAATATTTGGTTCTCTCACTTTCCGTTATCATTCGTCTGTGAAAGTCAACCGTAATCTTACATGTGTATGCCACATGTTATGCCAAATAAAAGATTTCTAGTCTATGCCGCTAAAATGTCAAGTTAGATATCATTATCCGACCGATTTTTTTACATTTATCAAGCTCCAAAAAGGATGCTACCTACTCATAAGTCTACCTTTGCCATATTATGATTGCATCGTTGAAGGAAACAATGCCGTAAGCTTGGTGATAAAGACAGGAAGGAAGTGATTCTATTGCATCTTCAACTCGCATTAAATATGTATCTCATGCACTTGCATTAAGATATTTTCGTTGCTAGTGGCTTAAAAAAGTAATTTCTCCCTTAGAAATTGGGTGAATTCTTTTCGAGAAGCGATTATGGTTACGAATAAGAAAATCAGAGCAGCGCTAGCAACAGCTAAAAAAATTATGGGAACATAAAGAACTTGACTAGATTATGGTGTACATAGGGAGAGGTTTTCTGTACTGGATGAAAAGTAAATAATACCGAGGCGAGTTAGGAAGAAACCACTGGTAATATTTCTATTAAGAGCTACCAAAAAGTCGACGGGACGTTAAGCCTATACCATCTTTGTTTTCTACAGAAAAATGATGGGAACTGTTTTATAACTCGGGTTAGCCGTTCAAAGTGCCAAAACGCTTAAAGGGTTTACCATACCATTCGGCGATTTTTTTTTGTTCGTTCCCCATGATCACTTAAGGCAAATTAAAGAATAGTGAGCAAGACCTTGGCCTACTTTCATCCTACTTCTTGCCTCATTCAAATCTTTGCTTTGTCTTTGATGATGTCGATCTCGACTGGACAAAAGCTCTGATGTTTTTGTTTCGCGTGTTTATATCTGTATGTTATAGCCAGTCTCTCTGAACCTGCGTTGCAACATGGCAGTAGTGCCAAACGTTTCAATTTCTACACTTTCTGCATTCATATCTCCTCACATCTCAGAAAAGTACGTGTTGCATAAGAGGTGTTGACGTTTAAATAATAACCCTTTGTTTCGTGTTACATGCGGACTTTTATAGTCCTAATGTTATACCACTAGCTTTGGAATATTAAATAGTTTCTGTTCTCAAATCGTATGAGAAAATGTAGCTTTTTCGCCTGTTCTTATTTGATTAGAACCTATTTCTTCACTTATGATTGACAGCGAAGCGTGGGGTAGCCCCCACCCCTTCGTCGGAGGTTCCGCCTCGGGCATTTCTCCCTCGGGCATGGGTATGTGTGTTGTCCTTAGCGTACGTTAGTTTAAGTTAGATTAAGTAGTGTGTAAGCCTAGGGACCGATAACGTCCGCTATTTGGCCCCATAGGAACTTACGGCGAAATGCTTATCAACAGAGCGGTAAAGCGAAGACAGACAGCGTCTAGAGTACTTTCTATGTTAATTCTGAAAATCCGTTTCGGCGTTCATTCCAGGTCATCTTCAGATTCAAATCTAATTACTCCCAATCGCAGTTCGTCAGCACACGGAGTCTGTCTTTCTTCATTGCATTACAAACGGTCACGGTGCCCTCAGACGACATGCATTCAGTTGCGAGAGCGAAATAGGCTTCAGAAACACTAGCAAAGCGGCTGACTCTGATTTCTTAGACAGAATCATCTCGGCATTCTCTGCTTTCTTCAGGCAGCACGGCTGTCGTAGACCGTCCAAATGACGGACCACACTTGTACGGTTGGGACTTCCGCAAGAAAATGGTTCAAATGGCTCTGAGCACTATGCGACTTAACTTCTGAGGTCATCAGTCGCCTACAAGTTAGAACACACATCCATGCCCGAGGCAGGATTCGAACCTGCGACCGTAGCGGTCGCTCGGCTCCAGACTGTAGCGCCTAGAACCGCACGGCCACTCCGGCCGGCGACTTCCGCAAGCACCTCTGTCATAATAAGTGCTGCAGCTCTGAAATAGAAATAGCTGATATTTGCAGTAGGCTACTCTCGCCCTAGTTGCATGATTTTTCTGTCCCCTTGTTCCTCTTGTGGTCGGGTACTTCAGTGTAAGCTTGTCTCACCGTATCAGTAATTTGGTGATCAGAGCTGATGCAAAGATCATACAACGAACACTTACATAAGAACGCCAAGCATCACCCACAGCAAAAAAGCGGTGTCATTAAAAGCCTTGTCGATAGAGTCTAGAGAATTTGAACACCAGAACACATAGATGCCAAGTTAAAACATCTCAAGCAGGCTTTCGGAAAAAAAGTGGCTACTCAGGAAAAGAAGTAAATAGAAATCTACGCCAGATAATAGTAGGCCGAAGGACAAGGATAGAATACAGTGGCGGAAGAACATATTTTTTTCCCTTTTATTAAAAAAGTAACTAATCAGCTCGAAATTTTTTTTACAGAGATATGACATCAGACCGGTTTTTAGACCAAGTAAATACGTCAAGCCCTCAAATCTTTAAAGGATAAACGATCTTCTCTGTCGGCATGCAGGGTATATAAAATTCCGTGAATGTATGGTATGGTCTACACTGGAACTACCAATAGAAGAGCGAATAGACGGCTGAAGTAAGCCGGCACGGTAGCTCAGCGTGTTCGGTCAGAGGGTTAGCTCCCTCTGTAATAAAGAAACTGAGTTAATCGATCAACAACGAACTTAAACAGATATCTTACGACGGTCGCCCCGAGCGGATGCAACGAACAAAATCGAACAAATTGAGATTAAAAAAAAAGTAACATAAAGGTTTTCCCGATTAGTAAAAGTAGAAAAATCAACTGTAGCAGAGAATGCCCTTCAGTCAGAGGTGAGGTTTTCCGAAATTAAAATTTTATCTACAATAACGAAGTATTATCGACAACTGTGTAGAGACATCATCAAAATGTATAAACATGGGGATAATTTTAATAGAAAATAAATCATTAAATTTTGTGAAACAAAGACAGTAGATTTACGAATCGACAGATGAGTTTTATGTTTGACAAACGACTTTCCATGGTTTGGTTTTATCTGTGACAAGCATTATCTCCGCCGATAACTTGTAAACTTCTTTCACCCCTCTCACCCCTCCGTTTCACGCTATTTATCTAGCTTCCGACGTCCGACGTGCCAGTCGACTAGAATCAGTAGAACTAGTAGCACCTCTGAAGATGTCCAGCACAGCTGTGAACGAGACGTCAGGAACGGAAAAGCTTCACGAACCACGACCGTGCTGACATGGAGAGCTAGGCGACTTTCAGCTGGCAGACAGCTACAGGTCCGGGTGGTTCGGCGTGACCCCCTTTTTGGCGCGTGGCCAGGGCCTCGGTCAAGGCCGGGGGGGCCGCAAGTGGAGCTGGATGTCACCCAGTGGCGCGGGAAAGCGTCCGCCCCACGTCGCATTCCTGCGGCCCTCGTCCTCCCAGCAGAGGCGGCGCAGCGGCGCGGCCACGCCGGCTGGCGCGCTATCGACCGCGGGCCGCGAATCTAGGCCGATCGGATTAGCGCCGCCGCGCCGGTCGATGCTGTGGTCGCCACAGGCGCCACGCCGCTGCCACACCGGCCCACGACACAGCTAGGCGCTGCTACCTCTGAAATCGCGTCACAGGAAGGTTTTTCGTCCGTCTAGTGTCGAAAATCTCTCTCTCAGTGAAAAGTCCCTTCCGGTTACGTACTGTGTATGAAATCAATAATAATTAACAGGAGACGAGATACTGGCAGAAGTAAAGCTGTGAGACCGGGCGTGAGTCGTGCTTCGGTAGCTCAGATGGTAGAGCCCTTGCCCGCGAAAGGCAAAGGTCGCGAGTTCGAGTCTCGGTCGGTGCACACAGTTTTAATCTGCCAGGAAGTTTCAGTTAAAAAATAGTTCAAATGTCTGTGAAATCTTATGGGACTTAACTGCTAAGGTCATCAGTCCCTAAGCTTACACACTACTTAACCTAAATTATCCTAAGTATAAACACACACACACATGCTCGAGGGAGGACTCGAACCTCCGCCGGGACCAGCCGCACAGTCCATGACTGCATCGCCTAAGACCGCTCGGCTAATCCCGCGAGGCAACAGTTTAAAAATTCATGTTCGCAAGATACTGACACTAATTATTTACCAAAGAATGGAGAACTCGCAGAAACCGACCTCGGTGAGGAAATGAAACAAACTTTTTTAAATTCTGAACCACTCCCGCCGCAGGTTCGTGTCCTCCCTCGGGCATAGGTATACTTGTTGTTCTTACCATAAGTTAGGTTAGTTTATGTAGTGTGTGAGTCTATGGACCGATGACCTAAGCAGTTTTGTCCCTTAGAAATTCACAAACACTCATTTGAAATTCTGAAGGTAGCAAGTAAAAAATACAGAGAACGGCATTTTATTTACGAAGGATGCAGAAACCTGACGGCAGTCATAAGAGTCGAAGGGCATCAAAGGGAAAAGTGGTTGAGAAGGGAGTCAGACAGGTTTGTAGCTTATCCCCGATGTTATTCTATCTGTATACTGAACAACCAGTAAAGGAAACCAAAGACAAATTTGGAGAAGGAATAAAAGTTCAGAGACAAGAGACAAAAACTTTGAGGTTTGAAGATGACACCGTAATTCTGTCAGAGACAGCAAAGGACTTAGAACAGCAGTTGAACTTAAGAGTACAGTGCCTTGAAAGGAGGATGTAAGAGTAGCACCAACAAAAGCAAACAAATATAGTCGAATTAACTCAGGTGATGCTGAGAGAATTGGATTAGGAAATCAGACGATAAAAGTTGTAGACGAGTTTTGCTATTTGGGTTGTAAAATAACTTATGATGGCCTAAGTAGAGAGTAGACTTGCTCATCTTTATTTTTATTTCGTTTGCTATCCGTCCAGTGATAGCATTCAACACCTGTCATCATCCTATTAGCAACTATGAGGGTCAGTCGGAAAGAAATGCACACAATTTTTTAAAAAAAATACAACTTTTTTTCTCCGTCTTTATTATTCACGGAGCTCATTGAATCATTCTTCCTGGTTGTATTCAAATTTAATACTACCTGTTTCCGCAAGTCGCCCTGTCATAGAACTCGCTCAAGACAGCTGCTGTAGTTGATGTTCATCTGAAGCAACGTCCTGTTCTAGAGCTCCTGTGTTGTGAGAACGACACAGTGACCAACATGAGGGTTGAAGAAAGTGTGTGGGGTGACGCTGTTGACGGCCGCACAGTAAGTGGTTGGGCAAGCGGATTATCTGGTGAAAGTGGGGACACCAAAATTCTGAACCTCTCGCGCAGCGGCTCAGTCACTAACAGTGAACGAACTGTCAATCCGAATGGGAGTATGAGAAGCGAGTGTGTGCAGAATATTGATACAGTTGTAGCTGATAAAGGTTTGCGCCAGGTGGATTCCTTGAATTTTGGCGGATAGCCACAAAGAAACACGAAAAACAGTGTGCATCGAACTTTTGTAACAGTACGAGAATTCTGGAGATGACTTCCTTGCAGCAATTGTGACGAGAGATGAAACCTGGTTGCGTCAACAAAGCCGAAGAAGTTCAAAAACGCTCCTTCAGCAGGAAACGTGACGACTACTGTGATTTTTGATTCATGCAACTGTCAGTTCTGATGTGTATGTGGCAACTCTTTTAAAAAATGCCACGTTTTGCTGTTGAATAATAAGTACCAGCACATATCAGGGAGAAAACTGTCACCGAGATCACAAGATTCCAGTGAACAACAGTGAGACACCCTACAGCTTTCCTGTGGCACCATGTGACTACGACCATTCTGTTAACTGAAAAAAAAAAACGATTAAATCCCTTCGCGTAACGAAATTTGAAGACGAAGACTCCTTTGTACAGGCAGATAGACAGTGGCTCGAACGAGATAGTCCCGACTTCTACCGTGCAGGTGTACCGTTCTAGTTTCACGGTGGCTTATGTCATTTTTAACGGACGGAGATTATGTGGAAAAATGGCATTTTGTCTCTCGAGAAGATATCAACGTACTGTAAAAATATCAAACGTATGGAAATAAATTGCATACTAAAAGTATAGAATATACATATCTTTTGGAGCGTCCTTCTAGCATTCCTGATTTGAAAAATCGACCTAAATTCTTGAGTTCCAAGGCCATTTACTTGGACTCATCAACGACAAAACGCTGAAAATAGAAGTTTATAAAACATCATTTACAACATATCCAGTAAAATTTTGATGGCCACTGCTCACCACTATCGAAAAAATCCTTACCAGTAAGTATTCTATTCTCAAGTGCGGCAATAGATGTTCGACTATCGTAGCAATGAAAACAAAAATGGGGAAGCGACGAATTAAGAGGGTAGCTAACGATGAACATCGAGTCAGTTGACTCATTAATTTTTCGTTTAGTAAAAAGAAGTTTACTTTTAAATGAAGATTTTAGTTAGAGACTAACATTTGTTGGGTTCTCGGCTTATATCTGATCTTGAGCGATGGTAATAATCTTAGAAAGTTTCCGTACAAAACACTACCAGAGAACGTATTGTAAGCTCAGAGTATAGTAGAACAACAAAATTTCCTCCAAAGAAGTAGTATGGCTTCAACAGACAACAGTCAAATGAAACACCTGATGTTTTGCAAATATATACCTCTTAACTGATAGATTCCGTCTTCCTTGACTTCTCAAAAGCGTTCAACACTGACATATTTTCAAACAACAACCGAAATATGATGAAAGGGGCAATTTTCACAGTTATGTGATTGGAAGAGTTCTTGGATGACGTAACTTAAAAACCAGTACATTGCATTAGATTGCCAACCTTCAACAGAAGTGTAATAGATCGCTAATGTCGTCAATACATACCTCCAGACAAAATAAGTGAAGCACCCAAAAGGGGAGGAGGAAACGGAATGAAACTTCACGGGTTTAGAGGGCATGTGATGATATTTCAGTGATTACAAAATAGAGCAAAATTTAATAAGAAACTGGCAGTATCAGTCCATTTATCAGTGTAACGTTGCACTCCCTGTGTCCTGGATGCATCCGTTGATTCGGTAAGGCAGGGTGCCATAAAGCCTTTGTATCCTCGTCCTGTGGCTATCTGGCCACCAGCTGATGTAATTGGTTGTTGATATCCTGGGTACTGGCATGGGACGGCGTTGACGACCGGGCTTTCCCAACACATTTTGTATGTGGGACAGATGCGGGGATCTTACTGGCCACGGGAGTACCCCAACAGTTCAAGGAGACACGGGTCATGGTGGACGAGCGTTGTCCTGTTGAAAAATGGCACCAGGATTACATCACATGAGAGGTAACACGTGACCTACCGCTGTGTGATCGCAGTTCCCTTAGTCACTACCAGACGTGACTCGAAGTCACAGCTAATGGCTTCCCATAACATGACGCCAGCAAAACAGCTGTACCTCTCGGAAACATAGGAAGAATAGGACATCTCCTCAGGTCACCACCAAACTCGCCGACCAAGGACGTCTGGGGTAGTGCAGAAACCGCTATTCGTTTCTGCACACATTGCGACACTATTCATCAGCATTCCACCCTTCCCGGTCACGTCACCACTCCAAACACAGACGTTTGTGTTAACGATAGCGGACGGTAAGTCCCTAGTCCGACTGCTGCTCGTCTCCCATCGAACGTGTGGGATCCATTACTTGTTCCCGGATGGCAGGCGCAGATGTGAAGGAGTTAAGATGGCTGGGTGCTCCCTTGTGGTCGACAGGCGTGATCGACCAGAACCTAGACGACGAATATGCCTGTTCTTAAATTCCCATGCAGTCCAACAAGGGCCATTGTCACATCCGAATGCCTCACAAACCGAATATTGCGCGATTTGAGCAGCCGGCCAAATGAAGACTCGCAAAGGGGCCCACTCAAACTCTGTCATGCAGTGACAACGTTTCCATACATGAGTGCGCGGCACTCTGTGTTTTCACAGGGATCAGACAACATCTGAGGCTCTTCACGCCCCTTACGTACCCTACCAGGCCCGGCAACAACAGTAATCACGAGCTACACTAATGCACTCTGGTGGCAGTTCTACCTGTCACACAGAATAGCAGTTCTGATCATTTATATACCCGTCGTTGGTGTGTACATGTACGGCGTTACATTGATATCCGACCCAGTCTTGTGGGTGCTTCACTTTTTTTGTCAGGCTATGTAGATAAATTGTTTGTGAACGAGGTGAAACCGCGTTCCCAGCTGTGTGTCTTGGAAACGAGCGCTCACTACTGTACTCCCTTTCCTGAACGTGCCTAAAGCGCCGAACCAATTTCGTACTACAGGCGTTATTCCACATTGTCTCCATAGTCACAGTATATACATTAAGGGCGGAAGGGGATAGTACGACTCTACTTGACTACGAGTCGACACCAGTGTCAGTTAAATATATACATACTTCCATGAAGACTCACAAACATATGAACAAAAAGCTCATAGGTCGAATGGAGCAAAAGGCAAAGAAACTGGCGGAGAAAGAGCCTGTACCGGAAAACTGTTACTAGTCACGTAAACAACATTCGGTCTATCAACCAAAATCACACACCTGAGTAATCAGACGACACAAGTGAAGAAACGAATAACGTAACTGAGGGCGAGCGAGAGAGGTGAATGATGGCGAACAGCAGTAGAATGTGGTACCGGGACATGGAGGCTTCGGAGGTGAGGATGCGGTCATCATTACGAGGTGCCCTCGTTATTCCGGATGACTATCACAATTAGAGAGAAACAATATCATTAACTGAATATCAAATAAAACACCTTTCAGCCGTCTTATTTTCAGACTGTTACTTTATTTGGCTACCAGTTTCGGCGGTTCGCTAAGACATCTTCAGGCCCCTTCGTACAGACAACAATGGTAACAGTTTGAAACAGATAACAAAAAGAAGGTGGTGCAAGTCTTATATAAAGTGGTAATATGTGTCAACAATATCAAACAGTTCAGGGAGTTACATAAAGTTAGAGATAAATTAAGGAATAAAATAAGAGGACAGTCGCACACTGTGCTAACATTAACTAGGGAGCAAAGTATATAGTCATATAATCGTAAAAAAGGACCTAGTAAACGTTTCTCCGACTAACACGCTGTGTATTATCGGCTCTTCTGGTGCCTGTAGTTCTCAAAGTGCCTCAAAATCCCTCCTAAATGGCACGACAATGTTGTCTGGAGAATGACTGTACCAGCCACGAACCGTTGCTCGTTGTTTGACACCTCGGCTTTCAAAGAAAACGACCGATTGCGCAGATGGTTCTGCTTTTCATAGCCAACCTAACTGTGCTCATTTGCAGTTTTCGGCAGGTTGCTTACTTCAGTTAGGCTGGAAGACACTGACGTCTTGTAACGGCCAGAACCGCAACTCGGCCGCCTCTCTGATGCATATATCTGCAAAGGTCCAATCAGACTTAGCAGAAAGGGATCCCTTAAGACGTAAAACGCCATTTTGGTGAAAACTGCCAACTTATGAACTAACTGCAATTTCGACCAGCAAAATTATAGGCTGTAGCTATATGCCAGGACATTATTACTGCCTACTTGATACCTCTCGTTCGCCCTCGCAACACACATAAAGTATAATCAAATTAAAGTCAAAATTAATTGCTATCATTGCTAGCCTCAAAGGTTTGTTAATCTCTAATTATGTTATTTGTGATGTGGTCTGCCAATTCTGGAGGGTGTGACATCACAACTTCGTCAGACAGCGTCAGCAGAGATCTATCAGATCGCTTCGACGTTTTTCTCAACAGGGAAGTATCGTCGCTAGATGATCGTACACAAATGTAGAACGTCTTGGACGATATTTACACTTGGCTTACCGAAAGAAGCTATCTTTAGGTGGTGTGGTGGTGGTAAATTCCTATAGGGCCAAACTGCTGAGGCCATCGGTCCGTAGGCTTACACACTACTTAATCTAACTTAAACTAACTTACGCTAAGGACAACACACACACCCATACCCGAGGGACGACGCGAGCCTATGACGGGGGAGCCGCGCGAACTGTGGCATCGCGCCATAGACCGCACGGCTATCCCGCGCGGCCGAAGCTATCTTTAAATGTAGTTCAATGCAAGCGGATATCCATAAACAAGAGAAAGAAGAATATAGCATTTCTTCCTCAGGTTCCGTGGAGTAATTGAGCCGAAACCTCTCGGTCGTGAAACAATTCACTGCAGCATTAACAGATGTCTGATGAAGAATAAAAAGACACGAAGCTTAAGACATTATCCGGCCGCGGTGGTCTAGCGGTTCTGGCGCTGCAGTCCGGAACCGCGGGACTGCTACGGTCGCAGGTTCGAATCCTGCCTCGGGCATGGGTGTGTGTAATGTCCTTAGGTTAGTTAGGTTTAAGTAGTTCTAAGTTCTAGGGGACTTATGACCTAAGATGTTGAGTCCCATAGTGCTCAGAGCCATTTGAACCATTTTGCTTAAGACATTATAGATAAAAAATGAAACTTTACACGGAAAATCGAGGATCTGTTGCACAGAGTGGAAGGTGCATAGCACAAGAAAACAGTTCACCGTGGATTTAAACATCTGGTGTTTATCAGTAAAGAGTTTTCAGCTGTACCGGAAGGCTTTTGAACGTAGAACGCTCAGGACACTACTCACTTTCCAAAAAAAATTCTGGGGAAGTGAAAGTCATTTTATTGATTTAGAGTATTCACTGAGCAAACGTTAAGGGGTTTAATTCGCACTATAACGACATTTTTATCAATCTGAACAAACTTATATTTGCATCGGTCGTTACATCTCTGTTCCTGATGTCGCTTAATTATGAGCGGTTGTTGGCTGTGAATAATTCAATTCAACACAATTTTCTTATACGGAATTTTGTCAGCGGGAAGAGGAGACGAGACCCCTCAGTCGGATTGTGGAGTACTTGTTTGTTTCCCAACCTCTCTGCAGTCCATTACGGAGCAAGAGTTTGAGACACCATTAATGGGCATCCCACTGTCAGTTGTGGTCGACAAGTTCGGAGCAGTTAAGTCATGTGCTTGTTCTGGGTTTCACCTTCTTTCTCGTCCCATCTCTACCATAATCAGTAACATTTCCATCTGCATGATACTGAAAAAAAAAATACATTTATATGATCGAATCCTTGTCACGACGTGCAGGGGGTGGGCAAGAATATAGAAATACCAAAACACAACACATTACAATGCCTAATACGGTGTATGAAAACCGCTGACATTGAAAACAGCTTCCAGTCGTCTCGGAATGGGTAAATACGAGTCTATTGTGCTTTCCAAGGGAATCTTATACCATTCTTCCTGCAAAACAGTGGCAAGTTCAGTTGCAATGATGAACACACGCCCTTCTCCAAAGTAGACCACACAGGCTCAGTAATAGTGATATTTGGTGACTATGTTAGCCAGGAGATGCGGTATTTCATCTTCGTGCTCTCGAAACCAGTTCTGGACGACGAGAGCTGTGTGAACTGGGGTGAACACGCCATCACTACTGGCGAACAAACGTAGCATAGGATGGGCCTGATGAGCGAAAATGATAATCCTTGGCAGAAATGCGGCCTTGAAGAATAGCAACGAGGCCCATGGGGTAACGCCATGTGGCTGCACAAATAATCACCGAATCCAAGCCTAGTTTCACTTTTGGGACCAAAATTCCGTCAGAAATTGCAAATACTGTGAAACAAGACACATTAGACCCAATTACATTCTTCCATTGCTCCATAGTCCAGGTTTTATGAGCTTCGGCACCACGTTTTCTTGTATTGAGCATTTGCATCACTGATAAGTGGTTTCGGAATTCCAGCTCACTCTGTAATTCACTTCTTATGGAGATCCGTCCGTGCTGACAGGAGTTCGCGAATGTGACATTCAGTTCTGCGTTATGAAACTTCCTGGCATATTAAAACTGTGTGCCGGACCGAGACTCGAACTCGGGACCCTTGCCTTTCGCGGGCAAGTGCTCTACCAATTAATCTGTCCAAGCACGACTCACGCCCCGTCCTCGCAGCTTCAGTTCTGCCAGTACCACGTCTCCTAACTAGCACTCCTGAAAGGAGAGAGGAGTGCTAGTTCTGCAAGCTCAGACGGCAGAGCACTTGCCCGAGAAAGGCAAGGGTCCCGAGTTCGAGTCTCAGTTCGGCATACAGTTTTAATCTGCCAGGAAGTTTCACATCAGCGCACGCTCTGCTGCAGTGTGAAAATCTCATTCTGGAAACATCCCCAAGGCTGTGGTTAAGCCATGTCTCCGCCATATCCTTTCTTTCAGGAGTGCAGATTCTGCAAGGTTTGCACCGGTTTGGCAAGGTTTGCACCGGGTTGGCTGACTACTGACTTTCAGTGAATGCTGTTAGCTTGGCTATGGAAAGAAGTTACGTTCTATGTGAACTCAAAGAAACTATAGCCTCTAATCACCTCGTGTCGACGGCGCGTTAAAATCTAATCCTCCGTCCTTCCTTTATAAGCAAGTGAACGAAGGGATCGCGGACCGTTTGCTACACTGCTGACAGTGAAACTACCGTAACCAGGAAGTCTGTGCTGGATTCCCGCCCGTTACAAAGCAGCAGGTCGCTGGTGCTGCTTGACCATCGGTAGCAATTATGATTTCAGCTTAGCTATAAAATGCAGTACAAGCAACTCGGCGCGTCCAACGAACTACACAGCGTTGTTGTGCACCGCGCAGAGAAAGTCACTGGCTTCCAGTTCTTGATAACTTGTTGGTATTCACTTGCCACACTGCACAGCTATCATACTGAGACGTGCGAAACGAACAGTCCTGTCGCTAAAATAGTTTGTCTTTTACTTATTCGCAGGTTGGTTGGTTGGTTGGTTGGTTTGGCGAAGGAGACCAGACAGCGTGGTCATCGGTCTCATCGGATTAGGGAAGGAAGTCGGCCGTGCCCTTTCAGAGGAACCATCCCGGCATTTGCCTCGAGTGATTTAGAGAAATCACGGAAAACCTAAATCAGGATGGCCGGACGCGGGATTGAACCGTCGTCCTCCCGAATGCGAGTCCAGTGTCTAACCACTGCGCCACCCCGCTCCGTTATTCGCAGGAATTCTAGTTCTATCTTATACAGGGTGTTACAAAAAGGTACGGCCAAACTTTCAGGAAACATTCCTCACACACAAATAAAGAAAAGATGTTATGTGGACATGTGTCCGGAAACGCTTAATTTCCATGTTAGAGCTCATTTTAGTTTCGTCAGTATGTACTGTACTTCCTCGATTCACCGCCAGTTGGCCCAATTGAAGGAAGGTAATGTTGACTTCGGTGCTTGTGTTGACATGCGACTCATTGCTCTACAGTACTAGCATCAAGCACACCAGTACGTAGCATCAACAGGTTAGTGTTCATCAAGAACGTGGTTTTGCAGTCAGTGCAATTTTTACAAATTCGGAGTTGATCGGCGTCTTAGGGAGCACGGAACATTCCAGCCTATGACCCGCGACTGGGGAAGACCTAGAACGACGAGGACACCTGCAATGGACGAGGCAATTCTTCGTGCAGTTGACGATAACCCTAATGTCAGCGTCAGAGAAGTTGCTGCTGTACAAGGTAACGACCGCGTCACTGTATGGAGAGTGCTACGGGAGAACCAGTTGTTTCCGTACCATGTACAGCGTGTGCAGGCACTATCAGCAGCTGATTGGCCTCCACGGGTACACTTCTGCGAATGGTTCATCCAACAATGTGTCAATCCTCATTTCAGTGTAAATGTTCTCTTTACGGATGAGGCTTCATTGCAACGTGATCAAACTGTAAATTTTCACAATCAACATGTGTGAGCTGACGAGAATCCGCACGCAATTGTGCAATCACGTCATCAACACAGATTTTCTGTGAACGTTTGGGCAGGCATTGTTGGTGATGTCTTGATTGGGCCCCATATTCTTCCACCTACGCTCAATGGAGCACGTTATCATGATTTCATACGGGATACTCTACCTCTGCTGCTAGAACATGTGCCTTTACAAGTACGACACAACATGTGGTTCATGCACGATGGAGCTCCTGCGCATTTCAGTCGAAGTGTTCATACGCTTCTCAACAACAGATTCGGTGACCGATGGATTGGTAGAGGCGGACCAATTCCATGGCCTCCACGCTCTCCTCACCTCAACCCTCTTGACTTTCATTTACGGGGGCATTTGAAAGCTCTTGTCTACGCAACCCCGGTACCAAATGTAGAGACTCTTCGTGCTCGTATTGTGGACGGCTGTGATACAATACGCCATTCTGCAGGGCTGCATCAGCGCATCAGGGATTCCATGCGACCGAGGGTGGATGCGTGTATCCTCGCTAACAGAGGACATTTTGAACATTTCCTGTAACAAAGTGTTTGAAGTCACGCTGGTACGTTCTGTTGCTGTGTCTTTCCATTCCATGATTAATGTGATTTGAAGAGAAGTAATAAAATGAGCTCTAACATGGAAAGTAAGCGTTTCCGGACACATTTCCACATAACATATTTTCTTTCTTTGTGTGTGGGGAATGTTTCCTGAAAGTTTGGCCGTACCTTTTTGTAACACCCTGTATATCTTCATCATCAGGTGTCGAAGAATGAACCTGTAGGTCTGCTCCGGTAGCTAATTTAAAGCTGATGGATCCATCACTTCTGAGGTCATTTCTCGTGCCTTCTTCACATGTGGAAGTAATCTAGAGTCTTCCGAAACAGCCGTTACCTGTATGTTCTATACATAAGTCCAGACCAGATTTTCATGCGTTGTTCTTTTTTCCTGTTAAATTGACTATATTCTGTTCCTATTACCAGGCACTGAAGTGTAATCTGCAGCAAAATGCAGCACTCTTAATTTCGGCTGCCTCAATTCTCCTCTTCATCTGTTTGTTGACGTTGCATGGTTCTGAGCTATATAAAAATCGCAGTGACGGCTAACAGTTCACAGAATTTCAGGAATGCCTTCTTCCTTACTTCCCTGTTTAATATTTTCTTTAAGCGTCACATAAATACCGTATTGTAACGATTGTAGTTTTATTTCTGATATCATTCTCTCTGATGTAGACTATGTTTATTCCCAAATATTTAAAATCTTCCACGTGCTTCTTTTGTGGTCTCTTAACGCACCCTTAGCTAGAAATAGTATTTTCCTCGATTAGACATAATATTTCACTTTAATGAGCATTATTCATTTCATTTACGGCGTAGTTAACGTATAACTTAAACAGAGATCTCTCTTATACGTTGGTTTCTTACGAGATAGTGCTGTAACGTTTATAAAGTATGCAGCACACAAAATGAATAACCCAGATAAATAAATACTCGAAGGATAAGGGAAACCAATGTAACAGTAATACGTGGTCAATACACGACTGAGGGATCATGACCACGTAAATCCATCTGCGCCCTCTCTTACCCGAGTGGAAGCCACTGAAGAGCCGACAAGTGACGTCGAAATCAGCAAATTCCAATAGCCTCTGCGCCATGAAAGCGATCGGCTTCACTGTGGTGGTGAGTTCGAGCGACACAGAATTTATCTGAAAGACGAATTGTCATACAGGATAAGCTTCTACGAAAGTGATACATGTGATGAGACGATGGATAGAAGAGAGTCACTCACAGTGACTAGTGGCACTGGCCCACCCGTTATGACCACTGTATGGATGACCAGCAACTCGTCCACATGGCCGCAACGGCGTGGCTCATAGCTCGAGCACAGCAACAGATGTGTACGTGCCAGCGTCGACAATCCGACGCCGACTGTTGCAGGCTGGACTGGTGGCACGAATGCCACTGCGTCTGCCTCTGTAGTGGAGAAACATCTACGCCTCAGACTGTAGTGGGCAGCACAACCGCATCGCTGGCGTACTGTATTGTGCAATGTACTGTCATCCAGTGAGTCCTGTTTCAGCCACCACGACAGTGGAGGTAGTTACGTACTGGATGCTACCATACAGACTAGTCTGGCACACTAAGTTGTTCAGCAGCATTGCAATTTTGGGGGAGCCGTTCAATAAAACACGCCTTCTCGACTGTAGAGTATTTAAGATAAATGTAAAAGGCGGCTGCTACAACTTTGAGTTTTTAGATCCCGAGGAATGCGTCTCCTTCAGGCAACTCCACATCTGAACACGCAGCAGGGCGATGTCGGAACACGTGTGATTTTCCAAGCCTTCTTCTTCAAAGGGTACAGCTTCTTCCCTGGCTTGCGTTTTTGGTTTATATGTCGCACACTAAGATTCTATACAGCATTTGCAGCTGAGTTAGCTCCCATTTGAACCATAATATACCTTAAAGACATTAAACAAAAACTCGGCCCTGTGACTAGAAGAAATCACGGATCACACCCGTTTACAAGAAGGGTATCAGAGGTAACCCACAAAACTACAGCCCTGCCTCATTGACGTCTATATCTCCCACACTCCTTGAACATACTCTGAGCCCCGACATAATGAGTTATCGCGAATAGGAAGACCTCATCCATGCCAAGAAGCATGGATTCCAAAAATACGACGATCCGAAACCCAAACTGCGCTTTTCTCACGTGACATCCAGATAGCCATTGAACAAGGCAATCAGGTAGATGCAATATTCCTTGACTTCGGAAAGATATTTAGCTCTGTACCACATAAAAAAATTATTAACAAAAGTAGGATTATATAGATGATTAAACGTAATTTGTGATTGAATTGAGCATTTCTTGGTAGGGAGGCCTCAGCATGTCATCCTAGATTACAGTCACCGACAGAAGTAGTAGTTTCTACAGGGGTCTCGTACCTTATCCTCGTGGTCCCTACGCGAAATGTATGTTGGCGGCAGTAGGATAGTTCTACAGTCAACTTCAAATGCCGGCTCTCTGAACTTTCTCAGTAGTGTTCTTCGAAATGAATGTCACCCTCCCTCCAGGAATTCCCACTTGAGCTCCCAAGGCATATCCGTAACACTTGCATGCTGATCGATCCTACCGGTAACAAATCTAGCAGTTTGCCTTTGAATTGCTTCGATGTCTTCATTCAATTCGACAGGGCGCGGATCCCAAACATACGAGCAGTACTCAAGAATAGGTAGCTTCCTATATGCGGTTTTCTTTACAAATGAACTACACTATCTCAAAATTCTCCCAATAAACCAAAGTCTACCAGTCGCCTTCCATACCACAGTCCTCACATGCTCGTTCCATTTCATAACGCTTCGCAGCTTTCCGCCCAGATATTTAAACGACGTGTCAGTGTCAAACAGTACACTACTAACGCTGTATCCGAACATTAAGGATTTGTTTTTCCTACTCATCCGCATTAACTTACATTTTTCTACGTTATGAGCCAGCTGCCATCCATCACACCAACTTGAAATTTTGCCGAGATCATCTTGTATCAACCTACAATCACTTATCTTCGACATCTTCCTGTAGACCACAGCATCATTAGGGAACAACTGCAGGTTGCTGTCCACCCTGTCTGCCAAATCATTTACATGTATAGAAAATAGCAACGATCTTGTCACACGTCCCTAGGGCACTCCCCATTGGCTCCAATGAACACACGCCGTCGACGACAACATAATGGGTTCCATTACTTAGGAAGTCTTCGAGCCAGACACGTATCTGGGAGCCTATTCCGTATGCACGTACCTCCGTTAACAGTCGGTACCTTCGTTAACAGCCTACAGTGGGGTATCAAATGGTTCAAATGGCTCTGAGCACTATGGGACTTAACATCTGAGGTCATCAGTCCCCTAGACTTAGAACTACTTAACCCTAACTAACTTAAGGAGATCACACACATCCATGCCGGTGCAGGATTCGAGCCTGCGACCGCAACAGTAGCGCGGTTCCGGACTGAAGCACCTAGAACCGCTCGGCCACAGCGGCCGGCTAGTAGGATATCGAGTCGAATGCTTTTCGGAAATCTAACCACCTCACAGTGGTTTGCAGATTACGTGTGTAGATGTATTGTAGTCGGAAAAACGTCTCGGATACAGTTGTTTAACGCGCACGTCACAATGCTTCCCAACGATAGTTACGGCACGGACTCGCATATAAACCGCATGAAGGGGGGAAACTAACCGAGACTTCTATATTGCAAGCTGCGGCGTTTGCAGATCATCATTCGAGCAAATATGGCTTTACACCATACTGGCTTCTCAAAATTAGAAGTCGTATACGATTCTGTAATTATAATCATTTGCATGTTGCTGTGAGTTCAACCTGTGCCAGTTCGTTCAATCCAGTCACTCGTATCCTTCTTGGTGTCCGGTGTTTCACAAACCTAACTGCTCATGAATAATTTTACTGCTGTAGTTGCAATTTTCATTTATTTTCTGTTAAGTCCCTGAGCGACGTCTTTAGTGTTAGATACAAACGAAAAATTCAGTTGTTACTTCAAAGTAACTCAGGTTTTACTGCAAGAAACAGAGTCTTATAATTTATAAATTCATTTGATTGGCAATTTTCAATTCATTTCCGATTATTTTCTCGAAGTACAAAATAAACTGAGAAATTCGGACCACATGAAGGTTTATTTTGTCATTGGTACCTTGGTATATCTTAAAGCTAAATCACATTCCAAATAGCGAGTTGTTCTATTGTTGCGCGGATAATGTGTTGCCTCATATTGTTCTTTGACACATTGTTCACAGCAAGATAGAACAAAGCACTATATCAACTGTACAAAGCTGGAGGATGGAATCGAACGCGACCTCGTTGAAGGAAGCAACCCGGCATTCACTACGAGTAAGATAATATTGGCCACTGCAATCATCAGTGTCAGACGGAGAACAGTACATGTTTCCCTGAATACATTTTGCGAAGGGTTACGTGGGTAAATGCTAAGAAGTTACAGTATCGCATTTTCTCGTTTGAGATGTTTTACTTAGCTGCTCAGCTGGTTTACAAAGCTTGCGTTTTACGTAAGTAAACTAATATACTCGTACAAAAGTATAAGGACCGACTGCAATTGATTAGGGGGAACTGCAGATACTCTACTAGATACGTCGGTGCAACAGTTTATTGTTCATCCATGTGTAATCGGGTTTATATGAGTGATGTAGTAAGAAAACACTGAACGAGGTATGCAGCTTTTCTGCTGACTAACAACCCCTAAACGCCGTAAACTCAGTGGACGTATAGAGGCAGGTAGCTCGAGTTGAAGGGAATAAGCATTAACTAAGTATTGTTAGAACGGAAGGAAGCTGACCTCAGCATTCTTTTTTTTTTTTTTTCATTTTTCCAAATTACACACAGTCGACACATTACCGCTATCTTGACTAACAGACGTAATAATATTCGCCAATAACTGATAAAAATGGAACACATTGGATACGTACTTTTGTTAATGACTGTTATGAAATGTGTCCTGGCCGAGTTGATGAACTTTGAGTTTAAGCAAAGCCGACATGTTTGAACGGTGATTATCCCGTTTGCAGCCCCCGTTTCACAGTAGGCAATTAGTGAGGAGGCCGCGGAGCGTGAAGCGCGCCCTGCTACAGTTACACAGTGGGGACACGAGCAGGCAGGCGTCTCTGAGCAACAGCATCGGCCGTGCAGTCCGTTCCGCTCTGTATGGCTCGCGGAAGTCGCAAGACAGTGCGCTGACGTCGGCACTGCGAAGCTCATGTCACCGTGCCGTCCTTACGGCGATTTCCCTTCGCTATAACGCTGTGACGAGGAAACAACCGGTGTTTTCTGTGTTATTCGCACTGTAGATCGCCTAGCTCATCGGACATAATATAAATCAACCCATTAATAGGGCAGACACGTAGAACAAATGGTCATGTGAATTTCTACCCCTGGCGCTAATCACGGCAGTGAAGTGATGCTTAGGGGGATACAACGGCATCAGGGCAATAATATGATCCGGCGGTGATACGTGACAGAATAGTAATAACGAGATTTCGTGTTTGGCCGTGCCCATGACCACACCGTGAATGAAGAGGACCAATTTATTGATGTATCAACGCGGAATGTCCAGCGTGTTTACAAGGAATAGTGCGCCATTCGCAGTTCTGTAGCACGGCCTAATAACAGTGGTCGACAAAAAGTCATAATCGAGAGGGACCAGAGACAAGTGTAAAGCCTTGCCCATGACAGTCGGTTTTAAACCCGACAGAAATTGCTGCTGTCAGTGAATACAAGTCTATCACAACCAGTTTCCGGTCGAATATTGGGAAGAGGACTGTATTAAACGGCTCTTGTTCGCAGTGACACATACACTGAGGTGACCAAAGTCATGAGGTACCTCCAAATATCGTGAAGGATCTCATTTTGCCCAGCGTGGTGCAGCTCGACGTTACATGGCCTCAACAAGTCGCTGGACGTACCCTACAAAAATATTGAGCCACGCTGCCTCTATAGCCGTCCATGATTGTGAGAGTGTTGCCCCTGCAGCATTTTGTGTACGAACTGATCTCTCGATTATGCCCCATAAACGTTCGATGGCATTCATGCGGGCGATGTGGTTGGCCAAACCATTCTTCAAATCAATAGTGAACAATTGTGGCCCAGTGACATGGCGCACTGCCATCCATAAAAATTCAGTCGTTGTTTGGCAATATGAAGTCCGCGAATGGCTGCAAATAGTGGTCTCCAAGTTGCCAAACATAACCATTTCCAGTCACTCATCGGTTCACTTCGACCAGAGGAACCAGTCCATTCCGTGTAAACACAGCCCACATCATTATGGATCCACCACAAACTTGCACAGTGCTACTTTCGTAATTTAGGTCCATGTCTTCGTGGGTGTGCGTCACAGTCGAACCCTACCATCAGCTGATACCAGCTGAAATAAGGACTTATCTAACGAGGCCACGGTTTTACAGTCGTCTAGAGTGCAACCGATATCGTTATGAACCGAGGAGAGGCGCTGCAGGTGATGTCGTGCTGTTAGCAAACGCACATCAATCGTCTGCTGTCAGAGCCCATTTACGCCAGGACTGTCCTGACGGATATGTTCGTCGTAGGTGCCACATTACTTTGTGCTGTTATTTCACGCAGTGTTGCTTTTCCGTTAGCACTGGCAACTCTACGCAAACGCCACTGCTCTCTGTTGTCAAGTGAAGGCCATCGGCCGCTGCGTTGTCCGTGGTGAGAGGTAATGCCAGAAATTTGGTATTTTCAGCCCATTCTTGACACTGTGGATCTCGGAATATTGAATTCCCTAACGATTTCTGAAATGGAGTGTTTCACGCGTCTAGTTCCAAGTACCATTCCGCGTTCAAAGTCTGTTAATTCCGGTCGCGCAGCTATAATGACGTCGGAAACCTTTTCACATAAATCAACTGAGCACAAATGACAGCTCTCCCAATGCAGCGCTGTCTTGTACTCGATATTACCGCCATGTGTATATGTACATATCGCTATCCCATCACTTTTGTCACTTGAGCATATAGCTGTACACCTCTTGAGCACTAGACGAAACAGAAACTGGACGGCAGTTGAGTGGAGGCACTCAATGTGGTATGATGAACCGTGGTTCTTTCTCTTTTCAAATGACGCAAGGCGTCGAGTGCACCGTTTGTCCAATGGTCGTTTAATGCGCAGTGTGTGGAGAGTGTCATTTGGGGGGTGTTATTAGTACCACAACTTGGCTCCAATAATTCTGGTTACCGTGTACATCAACTAGGATGTTTATTTTAACATTCTCGTTGAGCATGCGTTGCTCTTTGATCTCTATTTCCAATGTGAGGGTACCGTGGACACACAACTCCCAATAGGGCAAAAACTGTGTTCACAAGGCTGTATTGATTCGTTGCTCTTTTGACGAACACTTAGAAATCGTGTATCTCTTCGAGTTGTCCGCCGAATCAGCCCATCTCAGTCACACAGAAAATGCCCAGGACTATTTGGAATAGCGGGTGAAAAGTAGTAAACGTCACCCTCGCAATTTGGTACCTCTACATGATTTGATCATGAATGAGTGGATTCTACTGGATATTCTTGAAGGAACCGTGGGCTCTTCTCCTTGTCTAATTGAGGCCATTATCAAAACTAGAGGAAGTGCTACACGATATTTTTAGAGGATGCCCGCCACCAGTAGAATCAAAATTACACAGAAGATAGACGATCACAGACTAATTTGAAATAACGACAGTGTTTGTTGATACTCCACCAATACTCTCCAGATTGTCTGAGGTGTGCATTTCACGGGCAGGTTGACGGTGGTATACTGATAACCCTTCTCTCAAACAGTTCCATATCATTTCCTAAAATTCCTCTGTGCGCAAAATCTTTATCGAGAACTCTGGCTAACTTCCTGGGCCTTGAAAGATCCAATTACTCATACTTATCCGTGACGGTAAATTCATACCGGCTACGAAATACTTATTGCGAAAGTATTCTCCGTCGATTTCTAGTTCTACTTCCTGCTGCACCATAAATTAAACGAGTGTCTTCATGTTTCTGTAACGAGTAATCCTCCATTTGTGACAGTCAGTCATGAACTAGTCAGAAACAATGTCCACTGTGGGCACAGCACAATCGATTGCGTACTGTTTTTCAACGTCGATGCGGCGGCCAGTTGTTTGTTACGGATCAAGAGAACAAGTACGTGCCTCGCACACATTGCTTATTCAGGATCTCGTATCACATGAAATATTCATTTCCGACTATTGATTCCTCGCTCCCAAACACTCAGTTCAGGATCCTCAGTCGTCTGTATAATTTGCATGTTAAAAGTTAGGGACGATCTGTGAGTATAGAAGTCCTCAGTTGATTCAAAAAGGACGATTATTCAGTAGATTCCAGGTAGAGGATATTAGATAACAAGTATGAACAACATAACTGCGTTTAGCGGACGACCAGTGCGTCAAAAAGCATGGAGGTGCGTCTCAAATGGGAAATGATACATACAAAAACCTGTGTAGCAGTATGCATCTACGTACCTTAATAGGAATTTTCCCTTATCGACAGAACCATGTGCAAAAGAAGCAAAAACCCAGCGAACGAAGACTGGGAGGTATTATTTCAGAAATATTTATACTTCCGTTGCTGTTAGCTGAAACCGGAATTGGAAGTGAACTGGAAGATAAAAGAATCATGTCTTACAATATCTTGATGAAACTTTATCTTTCTGCTAGTATTTGACGCTCCTTCTGCAGCCAGTTCTTTGGGAAAGCACCACGTACTCATACACATACAGTGACCGACAAAAAAGTGAAGCAACCAGTAGGGGAGGAAGAAATGAAATGAAACTTCATGGGTTGAGAGGCTGTGTGATGTTTTGTCTGTGATTACAAAATCGCGTCAAAATCACAAAGAACTTCGCAGTATGAACCCACCCTATAAGTATGACACTGCACGTCCTCTAGCCTAGATACATGCACTGATTAGGTTGGGAAGGGTGCCATAAAGCCGTTGTATCGTCTTGAGATGAAAGCTGGCCAACAGCTGTTCTGACTAGTCCTTGACATCCTGGATACTGTTACTTTGATGGAGTCCACGTCCAAACTGGTCCCACAAATCTCCTATCAGGGACAGGCCTGGGGATATTTCTGCCCAAAGGAATACTCTAACATCGCTCAGACAATTCATAGAGACACGGACCATGTGTGGACGAGCATTGTCCTGTTGAAAAATGGCACCACGATTACATCACATGAGAGGCAAAACACGATGGTACAGGCGTCTATGACTTACCGCAGTGTAGAGTTTCCTTAATCAACAACAACATCACATGAGAGGCAACACACGATGATACAGGCGTCTATGACTTACCGCAGTGTAGAGTTTCCTTAATCAACAACGGACTTGGCGTGAAGTCATACCTGATGGTTTCCCACAACTTGATACAGATGTGCCTCTCGTAAACACAGTAAGAATGGGACTGCTTCCCTGGTCACCGCCATACTTGCCGACCACGGACATCCGAAGTAGCGCAGAGCTGCGATTCATTACTGAACACAATGTGACGCCATTCATCAGCAGTCCACACTTCCCGGCCAGGCACCATTCCAAATGCAGCATTTTGTGTTGCACTGTTAATGACAGCGTGCGCATGGCACGATAGTTCCCCAGTGCGGCTGCTGCTCGTCTCCGAGCGATTGTCTGTGATGACACAGAATGTTACAGGAGGGCCATAACTTGTTCTAGGTGCAGATGTGAAGAGGCTACGTTGTACCTGGTGCACAATAGGGCGATCCTTCCTTGTGGTAGTCGGATGTTGCGACCGGAACCTCGATGACATGTATACCTGCCCTCACATTTCCAAGCAGTCCAACATTGGACCACTGTCACATCCGAATGCCCCACAACTCTGGACATTCCAAGATTCGATCAGCCAGAGAGACACAATGGTCCCCTTTCAAACATTATCAGGTGCTTACAACGCTGTCGCACACGAGCAGACGGCATTTTCTTATCCTTCAGAGTTATAATTCAACATCTAACTCCGTTGACGCCTCTTATACAGGGTGATTTTTTCCACCGTGTACAAACTCTAGGGATCGATCGATAAGAGGATACGGAACAAAAAGCATGTAATGAATTTATGCCCGGAAGTTCATGGTTTCCATGCTAGAGACCAATTATTCAATCCTACATTGTTACAGAGACTGAAGTCTAATACGTGCTGTATCATACTACCACAGTTACAGTATGTGTTGAAAATGGTTTCAACGTGCCTCAGTGCATGCGTGTACGCGCTGTAACATGTTCTGTTTCACATGTTCACATCGGCCAGACTGCATCCGAAAAGTGTCAGAGGCAGCATGAATACGCTGCTCCAGTGTCTCCACATCTGGAATGGGCTCTGCATACACAACACTTCTGAGATGGACCCATAAGCAGAAATCGCACGGGTTGAGATCTGGTGAACGAGCAGGCCATGCAACTAGACCCCGTCGTCCGATCCATCGACCAGAGAAGACACGATTGAGATGCGTCCAGACGTCAACGGCGAAGTAGACAGGAGCACCAGGAGCCTCATAACCCTTCGAATTATCAATGGCACTTCTTCCAGCAGGAGAGGCAAAGTCACCCGCAAGAAATGCCTATAAACGCGGCCTGTTAGGCGACGTAGAAGGAAGGTTGGTCCCAAAATACTGTCGCCAGTTATACCGGCCTACACATTCCGACTGCACCGATGGAGATGATTCGCTGTTAGCATACCATGAGGATTCAGCAAACTGTCCCATAGATGACTGTTACGAAAGTTGAAGATACCACTCCGGTAAAGGTGGCCTCATCCGTGAACAGGAAGGATGACATAAATTCCGGAATCGTGGTTACCTGATGAAGAAATCAGTGACAAAACTGCGCCTGATGTGAAAAGTCTAAGTCTATAAGTGAAGTAACCATTGTCATGGAGAATGTTCCACACGGTCGTCTGGCTTACCCTGTACTGGTGGGCCAACTGCCTGCTAGTGACACAGCTGTCGCCTTCTACAGTGTAAATCGGATTTTCCTCCAAGTCTGGTGTCCGAACATTCCGGGTGCGTCGTTCATGAATTCCTGCTTCCTGAAACAACCCCGTCTCAGACAAACGGCGAAACACCGTTGCAAACATTGAATGCTGTGGTTGTTGTCAGCGGGAATTTGTCTCCTGAAACAACCTTGCTGCCCGCAGCTCGTTGCCATTTGCTTTCCGTAAATAACACCATGTCGGCAAGCTCTCGATTCGAGTATGGAACCATTGTGTGCAATGTTACATCACATCCAATACAAGGTGAGTCAGCAAGAGAAGTGACTCGGACGCAACATTAACAATTACTATGGCAGGAGAAGGCACTAGGGCACGACGTATGAGGAACCATGCACACTGTATCTGTGGCTGCGTGGTACTGCACGTATTTGACCGCAGTCTCTGTAACAAAATATGACTGAAAAAATGGTCTCTAGCATGGAAACCATGCATTTCCGGACATAAGTTCATTAGACCTTTTTTTGTTTCGTATCGTCTCATCGATCAGTCCCAATAGTTTGTGCACGCTGAAAAAATCGTCCTGTATACCCTACTAGGTCTGGTAACAACACTAAACACGAATAACAAAAAAATGTGTGTCAAATCTTATGGGACTTAACTGCTAAGGTCATCCGTCCCTAAGCTTACATACTACTTAACCTAAATTATCCTAAGGACAAACACACACACCCCTGCCCGAGGGAGGACTCGAACCTCCGCCGGGACCAGCCGCACAGGCCATGACAGCACCGTCTTAGACCGCTCGGCTAATCCAGCGCGGCACACGATCACCAATGCATTTTAGTGGCTGTTGTATCTGTCACTGAGAACTGCTAGTGTAATCAAATATATACGCGCCGATATTGTGTATGTGTAAAACGTTACATTGAGAGCCGTGTCTCCAGGGTGCTTCAATTTGCACTCTGCAAGGCACTGCACATTCAATGCCAGCGGATACTTTCGACAGAGGTGAATGAAATCATCGGTTATGTTTCTTCTGCACAAAAACTAAATGACGCGAAAAATGGAAAGCCAATACGTTTGCATGTGTGTGTATTACAAGGCTATCTCTTCTCCGCGCCATGAAGTGCGATCTTTCTCTGTGTTTCAGTAGATGCATTAAATTTCTTTAAAGTAATGGATAGGTCAACTCAAACATAGACTACTCAGTGATGTTTCGTGGGACGCGCTATGACAAAAGAAAACATCGGTCTGGTTATCAAAACAAACTATCTTTTTTTTCTATTGCTCGTTTTTCATTAAAGAGCGACTTTTTTTCGACCTTCGACTGTGGCACCACTCTGTGACAATAATCATCTAAATTCATCGACATCGATCAGATATTGGACGAGCATTTTGCTACAAACGTTTTCTTGCCCTCCGCGGGGAGACAAAGACTCGTTTTTGCACAGCCTCAAAGAAAACGATGAGCAGATATGTTTTGAACAGTGGAAGTAACGAATGCGAATGTATATGCCTCAGCTGAGTGCTAAATTTAGGCGCCGCCACTAACTGGACATATGCAGTAAATATACATCTTATTACATGTTATTATACTTATATATTTCGTATCAAGTTATGTGTTTGACATTTTGTTATAGAGTCCAATGATAGTTCTGAAGTAAAGTGCTCGTCCGCTGCCACTGAGTTAACCAGTTTTGACGAAGCTGGCTACAGCGTAAGGACATAGTTCAAGATCGATAAATTATCGCGCACTAAAACACTATGACAAACAGTTCCTGTCAGACATTTTATCTTGGGAAAGGCCAAAAATATTATTGAAGACTCTTAGAAGATAGGTCAATATTAAACACAGCTGTACATTCGACGTAAATACGTACAATAATGAAATTTGACGTTAAATACTTGGAAATGTTTTGGTAGAATCGTTTCATTCGTATAACGCCTCTTTTCTAGGTCTCAGATCAGGATTCCATGATCTATATTCAGTCGGAGTAATAAGTGTTTTCCTGCTTCATTATTTTAACTACATGAGAAATGCCAAACTTTAGCAAATCGTAAATTACGAGAATAAATTTCACACTGCATTCTGCATGCTCGTATAGAATACGTTGGACAGCTTCTTTCATCTGTTCACTGGTGACTGGAATTGCTTCATTCAGTAAACAGGGTCGTGAGGTGGCCCTTCGGCAGCAACGGAAAGAACAAACGACCCTAATCTTCGATGGTAATTCATGCCGCATCACCATACGCGAATGGAGACCCCGAACAGAGATCGTTTCTTCGGACGAGCGGCTGCAGCAAGTAGAACGGTACTTATTCTTAGCTTTGTCTCTATGTCAGTATAGCCTCGTCAATACGGGTATCGCCGCAGACGGGACACTAATATTTGGATTCGGAAGGGCATCTGCTGCAGCAGCTCTACACAAGTGACTCAGCTATTCGCTTAACAACAACCGAAGGCCCAGAAGGTGATAAATTAAGTGCGCTGGCGGGTGAAATGGATAGCGATTCTGTGCGGGTTGAAGACAGGGTGGATAGAGCTCTAACTTGTAAATTTAATCGTTTGAGACGACCCTACCACCTCGTATTCAATGTTCAATGATAGTCTTGACATAGTTTCAGCATCGCTGCATAAACCTTCTTCCAGGTCTTCATCTTAACAGTGAAGACGATAATTCTCAGTTACGGTCGCAGGTTCGAATCCTGCCTCCTTAGGTTAGTTAGGTTTAAGTAGTTCTAAGTTCTAGGGGACTGATGACCTCAGATGTTAAGTCCCATAGTGCTCACAGCCATTTGAACCATTTTTTTTGATAATTCTCACGCAACGTCGTCAAAACATTGTTCCTGTCGTTACTGAAGACAGCACAATACGTTTACCTAGACTGTTTTAACCTTCATATATCATTTTCTTGTTCGTGAGTATGGTTTTTAGACGGTAATTGTCACGCAAGCTTTGTAGATTAAGACGGCGCATTAGTTACTGCTGCGGACTGGCGTTTCGGCAATCCGGAATTAGACTTTTCATGGTTTCCCTAAATCGATTAAGGCGATTGCCAACACGTTTCCATCGTATCGTTGTTCTACTATTCGTTTTGTTTCTCTTTCTAATGACCTCGTCGTCGACGGAACGTTAACCGTGTGTTTTCTTCCTTCCTATCAATTTAACGATTTCAAAGATCACCTCGAAGCCGTCGGCATAATGTTTTTAGACTGAATGTTATTTAAGGATTAACAATACCTGGTAAACTGTGCATTTCTTCTTACTTTTAGGAAGTCAAGTTCACGTATAATTGCTCTTCGATTCTACAATGAACCTTCCTGAACATAACCTACCAAAAACTACCAATAATTTATGATATTGGCAGACTTTAGCACACGTTTATGAGTAGCGTTGTGTAGGTGTTTATTGCAGACATGTCGGCAAACCCTTCCATCACTCCCTTCAAACAATATTACAACGCTAGCTCAGATTTGGTTCTTAAGCCGGAAAATATGACTGCCATTCCCTCTAGAGTTTTGAGAAAAAATCATGGTGGTGGAAGAGTTCATTTGGAACTAACATCTCAATTTCTGTCATAAAATGAGATCATTGTCACAGTAACTAATTCATTCTCTCTGGATTAAAATACAAAATTTCTTCACATTACCAGAGGACGAATCTTCTTCACACCGTTATCAAGAAGCGCTACTACACTCTTCGAATTATGAACTTAATTTGCTTCACATTTATTGTATGATGTCGGCAGATGGACACCATATTTCACAGAGAACTTTTCAGTCAAGATAAACTTACTATTCAGTCACATGTGAATATCCTCACATAACAATAACGATTGCCAATATGCACATGTGGTAGGTAAACTTGTAGTATTTAATGATTCAGTGTTTCCGGAAATTGAATTTCAGGTATTTATGCAGCTGCCTGTAGTTATAGAGAGCCTAGACGTAACATAATGTTACGAATCCTCTCTTTAGCTGTGTTACATAAAGATAAGGAAGTTTTGCACACAGACATAACAATTACGTTCGAAACTACAGGTCTGTTCTTTGTTGTTTTTAAAAGGTCTTGCTTTTCTTATCAGCACTGTTGTTGCATCGGAAAGATTTGGCAAACAGTATGCACATGAAATGGAAAATATTCTTGTTTCACAGTATAAAAGATGAACAAGTGATCGTAGTTATTAAGGTATGTATTTTAGAGCCCATTTTTACGAGATATTTTGTTCGTGTTTTGGTTCATAGTATACCTCTAAACATTGCTTGTCCTAAAATCTTAGTAAAAACAATACTGGTATATGTATCCCACTGTCAGACACATCAGAATGATACCTTTCGACTCGTTCAGTTCCGGACCATGGTACCTTACCTCAAATAAATCCCTTCTCCAATGTACCTGAAAGTTTGTAACACCATCATGGACTCACCCTGTTTGTCAACAGTTGCCAGTATCAAGCAGACTGATGATAATGCTTTGATAAACACCCCTTCCATTCTCAATGGATTCTGGGAGACAACTATTTGGAACTGTCAGGTATGTGAATGGTAGGCATAGAATTAAGAGGCCATTTTTTGATGTGCTTTCATTATCAATGTCTCCATACAATTTTTGGGCAACATTATGCATTGGGTTGTATATAACATACCATTTTCTAGTCATGCCTAATGCCCACCCTGTTCGCTATTGTAGAAGCTGGAACTGGTTTCTCATATCTGGGGAATGGGAGTGTTCAGTCTGGAGATAATGGGAAAGTCTTTATCCTTCTATAGGGGTTGTAGCCTGGGCCAACTGGATTAATCTTAAGGGAGAGTAATTTTCCTATGACAGCCAGTGTTTTCCAGCACCTTGTGGAAGTTAACTTCTGAATATCCTGGCAGGGTCGCCAGGTAAACTTTAGTTTCTTCTGCATCTCAAAGTCAGGCTAACAATTTTTATGGGTTTCCAGTGTCGCTTAAGTCAAATTTCCTCTGAAAAAGATTCACTCGATTTCTGTTCACATCCTTCTCCAACTAAGCAAGAGGCCTGTCACTAATGATCTCATCATGGATGGTTCATTAAACCCCAATTCTCCTTCCTTCCTTCCTTCCTTGACAGGATGTTACACTCTAATCCTCTTACTCTTTCTTTCAAAGTCCACAGGTAGTTAAACCATAGTGTCCTCTCCTTTGCTACTAATGCTCAAGAATGCCAATGCCAACTTCAACGGTTTTTGTGGATCCTATAGAGAGATGCTATGTTGTTAATCGGATTTGATGCCTAAATTCTTCCGTAACGTACTCATAAGAATATAAAACGTGGCCAAGCAATGTTTTCCTTGTTAGCACTTTCTTCCTGTAGACCAGAGTCTTCAACCGCCCCTTGCAAACGATAGCCGCCCGGAGTGGCCGTGCGGTTCTAGGCGCTACAGTTTGGCGCCGAGCGACCGCTACGGTCGCAGGTTCGAATCCTGCCTCGGACATGGATGTGTGTGATGTCCTTAGGTTAGTTAGATTTAATTAGTTCTAAGTTCTAGGCGACTGATGACCTCAGAAGTTAAGTCGCGTAGTGCTCAGAGCCATTTGAACCATTTTTTGCAAACGGTAACTCCAGAGATGGAAGGTCGAATGATCTTGGTTGCTATGCTACCGACCCAGGAGTGCATGCTTCAGTGTAGCAATGTGACACTAATACTAAAAACGCGTTGGCAGGTACGCTCTAGCTCATGTTGCCAAGGCAAAATCATAGAACTACCCTACAGTAAATTCTCCGGGAACTGCAGATTTCGTCGTTCTTTACGCTGACTGTTTGTTATAACTGAACCAGTGAGGACGTTCACGACACCATATATCAACTGAGAAAAAAATAACTGCCTGAAGATTTTCATCCACCCATGAGTGCTGCAGCTGCTGTTCACTTCATTACAAGTAAACACTGATTTTTAGTAAATAGAATCTCTGGAATGAGTTCGTTCTGAGCTAAACATCCATTCACAAGATTCATACTGTCTCGGGACATTACACACGCTAGCGATGGGAGATATTCAAGCCTTGCTTGGAGGAAATAATATGGATCACAAAAATAATATGGATCATGGAACAAAATAATATGGAGAAAAAATGTTCGATAAACATTTGATGTAAAATGCACATCTTAAAAATTGTGGGCACGTAAGGCATCCAGTTTAGACATTTTGGTGTATTTTGATCCATACTACCACCTTCCAAAATACCGAAAGCAAAGAGCTTGCAGTAGAAAAGATGTGTTTCGCAGTAGCAAAGATGAACAGTTTTCACACCTCTTAAGGCATGCATTTTAGAGCTCATATTTATTGGACTCTTTTTCTTGTTTTGGTCCATACTACTTCGTCTGAAAGTTGCCTACAGTACAATCTTAGAAACTGCAGTGCAGGTATGTATATTTCACTGTCAGGGATATCAGAACGATTTTTGGTTCAAATGGCTCTGAGCACTATGGGACTTCTGAGGTCATCAGTCTCCTAGAACTTAGAACTACTTAAACCTAACTAACCTAAGGACGTCACACACATCCATGCCCGAGGCAGGATTCGAACCTGCGACCGTAGCGGTCGCGCGGTTCCAGACTGTAGCGCCTAGAACCGCTCGGCCACTCCGGCCGGCTGGAACGATTGTTCCCTTACAACTTTCGACTCGGTCGTTTCCGGACGAGGGAACCTTACCTCAAAACTTACTGTTCTCGAGCACCTCTGGAAGTTTGTAACATCATCACGTAATTACCCTCACGTCTTGATTGGCGACTCCATGTTGTCTTGTGCACTACGACCAGGTAACAGGTATACTTGAAAAAAGAGACAGCATTGGTCGTATATTTTTCTATTGCAAAATCGATTTTCTGTCACTGAGTGACCATCTTCAGTGCTATATTGTATAACAAATTGGGATGCACTGTTGTCACTAAGCTTACGGCAATCACATGCATCCCAATTTGTTATACAATATAGCACTGAAGATGGTCACTCAGTGACAGAAAATCGATTTTGCAATAGAAAAATATACGACCAATGCTGTCTCTTTTTTCAAGTATACCCTCACGTCTGTTTGTTCTTGAGCTGCGTGGTGTAAAAAATCGTACCATTGTACGGAGTAATGGGGCCAGCAAGAGGGATGTCAGCGGACCGGTATTGGGCAAGTGTGTTAGGCGGCGTCGGCGCAGGTGCGGGACGGGAGCTTACGGCCGGGGAAAGCGGACGCGCCGGTATTTGGTGCGGCACACTTGCGGCGCAGCCAAGTGTGCCACGTCCGGCCGACGCGACCTCTGCGGCCTTCCTGCCGCCTTGTCGTCTTCCGGTTCACACCGGGCCTCAGCGGTAGCTTCACAAATCTGCCTCCGAGACCGGAGTCCTCTCTCAAATTTCTCGCACTGACATTCCGGTTTTACAGTAAGTAACTACTGTGCTTCCCGAAGAGCTTGTCCCCAACGGCAATGAGTGCTAGAAAAGGCTATTGACGCCAATTCCTTCCTGATCGGTTGAGCGAGGTGACGTAGCGGTAAGACACTGGGTTCGTTTTTGGGAGGACGACAGTTGAAATCCACCGTCCGGCCGTCCAGATTTTGGTTTCCTGTACTTTTCCTAAACCGCTTAAGGTGAATCCCGGGATGGTTACCTCAGAAAGACACTGCCAATTTCCTTCACCATCCTCTCCGAACCCGAGTTCGTGCTCCGTCTCTACAGACTCGTCGTCGACGGGACGTTAAACATAACCTTCCTTCTTCTTCCGGATAAAGATGCCAGAGGTGAGTCACGCAACTGAGTCCCTATGTACTGAATGTGGAAATATCAATCGATATCTATTATTATTAGTTCGTAATACGTGTGAAAGATTCAGAAACAAAATGTAGTAGATTCAGAATGTAAATTACAAGCAGTTAACTACTTCATCTACATAAACACTTTTAAAAAAGAGAGACGCAACGAGAAGGAATTATCCGCATATGGGACGGAATATGACGTACATGTACAAAGAAACAAATTATTACAATTTCAGAAAAATTAGACGATTTATTGAAGCTAGTCAGTAGCTCATTGGTCCACCTCTGGCCCTTATGCGAGGGGTTATTCTGCTTGGCACTGATTGACAGAGTTGTTGGGTGTCCACCTGAGGGATTCCATTCCAAATTCTGTCCAATTGGTGCGTTAGATCATCATACTCCCGAGATGGTTGGAGGGCTTTGCCCATAATGTACCAAACGTTCTCAGTTGGGGAGAAATCCGGCGACCTTGCTGGCCAAAGTAGAATATGGCAAGCACGAAGCAGTAGAAACTCTCGCTGTGTACGGGCGGGCATTATCTTGCTGAAATGTAAGCCCCGAATGCATTGCCATGAAGGGCAACAAAACGAGGCGTACAATATCGTAGACGTACCGCTGTGCTGTAAGAGTATCGCAGATGATAACCAAAGGGACCCAGCCACGAAATGGCACCGCGGATCACCATTCGTGGTCTTCGGGCCTTATAGCGGACGACGATGACGTTGGTATCCTTCTGCTATCCGAAGCGTCTACAGACACGACTTCGCTGGCTATCTGGGTTCAGTTCGAATCGGGACTCATCACTGAAGCCAACTGAACACCAGTCAATAAGATTTCAGGCCGAATGAATATAATGATGTTCTATTCTATTCCATTAGTATAGCGAAGGAAAATTGAATGTCTAAACACTTAATTACGCGCCCTATCCTCTTACACCACTTTCTCGTGCTTCCTGTGCGAAACACGAGCGAAGTGAAGTATTAGTAACACACTAGACTCATATTCAAGAGGATGGCGGTTAAAAGTCAGTTCGGCCATCCAGATTTGGGTTCTCCATGATTTCCTTAAATCGCTTAAAGCAGATGCCACGATAGTTTGTTCAGCAGTCTGAGCTTGATTTGGGTTTCGTTCCCAGTGTGCACGTCATGGACGGGTCGGTAAAACCTAATCTTCCTTCCAACGCAAGATACACAAATATCGTAGTAAATAGCAGCACAGCCTTCCTCGAATATAGGTTCTCGAAATTTTCCCAATAGACTTTCGCAAGAGCAACGACATCTTTCTGATATAAATGAAATGAAACGTTGCCTTCCTCCCAGACATTATCTTCTAAGTTCCCCCCGCATCTTTGGTACATTTTCATGTTGGTCTGCACCAGTACAATCCGAGCAGCACGTCTCCGTAATAGTTCGAGGACAGTTGTCATAACTACTCGACTAGTCTAGAGCTGATGAACAACCTCATATATATCTTTGATACTATATACGTGTATGGGCGCTCACTGATGTCGTCAAACGATAAAAAACTTTCTGGGCGATACAGTTCACCCAAACATTTCAGTCTCTTGCCAGAGTTTGCTCCAGGATCACGCATCTTCAGGTACTGAACATAGAGTTTACGCCGAGCAAATAAGCCAGATCTCGCATGTTCTCTCTACGCGGTTGATTAATAGTGTGTCACCGGGTCATCCGCCGAGCTGTTGTTTCCATTTTACGAACAATATTTCGACAACTGACTAGGCTGTCTTCTTCAGGGTTTCGAATATAATCATGAAGTGAAATAAAATGAGACCAGTATTGTGGTGCAAACGCCAAGTTTCTGGGAAGTGCTATTGAGGAGTTAATCGAAATAAAGATGTCAGAAAACCTAATAAACAGGGAGGGCGATTTCTATGTAAATAACGCTCAGGATGCAGAATTCAATTTATTAAAATCTCGCCGGTCATCATATACATGAGAGTTGGAAAACGCTGAGAGAATTTGCGCTTCATGGAATATCAACGCCGGCTCTAAGAAAACGAATGAGCATAAATGGGCGTAGTGGACATCAGGAATCTAACTCGGCTCTAAATAGCGGCGTAATACCAACAATAGTCACAGTCTGGTTGGAGTCCAGGCAGCGAGTACACATGACAGCAAAACTCGCAACTCGTGAAGAGGACGGATCGGTCGGTCGTCGAGATATTGTGCAGAAAATGGAAAAGAAACTCGACAGAACACCCGGTAGCAAGCTATTAAGTAAGACATGCATCATCAAGAATTCTTCACACCGAAACACCGATAACCGAAGAGAAGGCTAGTGTTCAGTCATTCGAACAGCATACTAGTGAAGAAGATCCCAGCAACGGGGCTAAAACAGTAAGGTGGATCTCCTCACGTTCCGTTAGGGTGGACACATGATCTGTCAGAAAGGTGCCATCCTCGTTGGCGATACTAATTCCCTGCGAGAGAAGGTAAATATGTTAATTAATATTTTTCGCCAGAAGTTTGTGAGAACAGGAAAATCCAGAAAACTTTGATGAAGTGTTTACGTTATCACTTTACGCATTTATTCTTTTTCTTCACTACTTGCGGGTGTTGTTCTTTAATTATATAGCAGCATCACTACCTGCTCTAAAACATGCTTTTTCCATCACGAACTGCAGTAGTTAATATGTAAGTAGCTGTGATTGCATGTGTTGCTTATCAGCCCTTGACTAACAACTTGCCTAGCAATCTCGAGCGTATATAATTGTAGCTCATATTAATTAGCATTGTCGCAATACTTGTCTAGCCATTTTCGGTTCGATAACTGACGATAACCGGTCGATTTAGTATGATCCCCACTCTGTCTCCCTTTCTTTCTTTGTGTCTCTTTCTCTCTTTGTGTGTGTGTGTGTGTGTGTGTGTGTGTGTGGACAAGATAGCGTCTTCAAAGCGTCACTCCCAGGTACATTCCACTTACAGGTCACACGGCCCTTCATACTCGACGCTCTTGTTCTCAACGGTTTGCGGAACTACTGTACATTGACCTAGGACAGACACCGTAAGTGACGTCACTATATATGTGCTGGATTCCCCCCCCCCCCCCCCCCGTCCCTATTCCTCAAAGACCTGCCTGCCACTGTACTTCACGGCATTTAATATCGCTGCCTGTTCGATCCTTGTTCTTTTTACTTATGATTTGACTTGGTTTTGCGTCAGTGATGCTGAAACGGCAGCTGTCTTATCCATATTTCCCACTAGTAGCAAGTCCAAACGTAGCCTGTGTAGGCAGCAGTAGTTAAAGTGAGATGAAGGGGCTTGGATAGACTAGCGTGACGCGCTGCGTCAAGGGATTCTCCAAAAACAGCAATCACCTTTCTTAGATGTCATACTCGAATTTTTCCACTGGTATCTCACTTGATTAGAATCATTTCAGGGCTCTGGGAGATTTGTGTATCATTCAAATCTTCCAAAAATGATAGATGAGCTACTATTCTTCGAAACAGTGCGTCTACATCGTTTCTTCTTTGTCAAGATAAACTTTATTCATGGCTAGCCTACCGACTGTAGTCGGCAGTATGATTGGAATGAGAACAGCGAACTATTTGTAAATTGATTACTTATGCTCTTCGGTGCCCTGCTTTTCATACTTAAAGATTCCCGTCCATTCAAAACATTTCGCTGTGTTTCGTGTAGCTGTAGTTTCGTTTATAACGTTTGTGCGGAAATGTAGCACGAACGACAAACAGTTTAAACAGATGGATAGATCACGTAACTAATGAGGAGGTACTGAACAGAGCTGAGGAGAAAAGAAATTTGTGGTACAACCTAATTAGAAGAAGGGATCGGTTGATAGGACACATTCTGAGATATCAAAGGATCACTAATTTAGTACTGGAGGGAAGTGTGTGTGTGTGTGTGTGTGTGTGTGGGAGGGGAGGGGGAAGGTTAAAAATTGTATATGGAGACCAAGACATAATTACAGTGTGCAGATTCAGAAGAATCTAAGTTGCAGTAGTTACTCAGACATGAAGACGCTTGCACAGGATAGAGCTGCAGGACAAACCACTCTCCGAACTGAAGACCACAACAACATTTTGTATTCCTCCTGTGGAGTGATCGTTTATGATGATATTGCTCAATGTCAGAGACTATGGACTTTAGTAGTTCGTGACCCGCCTGACACTGAAGGCACCACAAGTCGGAATGGGGAAATCATAGGGCAGTACATAAGGCTTCTGCCTACCCGTTATGACGTTGTGTAACGGGTGTTCGCGTGTTACATTGCTTGCGTACTGTTTACTTGAGCCAGAAGCAGATATGAACCCAACAACCCACTCACAATCTGTATACATGCTAGTGCCACAAAAAAAAAAAAAAAGAAAAAAGAATTATTTGTCCTGGACACAGACTGCCTCTGCCTCTCTCTCACCTCAATTCTTAGATACAAATGCGTAATGCGTTATTAAATAACCAAGCGCTCTTCCACATTTTACAGTGCTCTAGTTTCTTCCAAGCGCTGACTACTCAGTACCTACTTTCCTTTCACGCAGACTGAGGAGTCATGCTTTATTTGTGCATCCCATATGTTATACTTAACTGCATAATCTCGCTTTCTGTAGTTCCTCAGAATTTATCCTGATGTCGATGTAACATTAAATTGATATCTTCCTTTCTGATCGTACTCTGAAAGAGTTATTAAGGCGAGTTTTGAGGCGAAAACCGGAATAGTTTCTCCAGTGAGGTCCTTCCATCGTTCTTCTTCTGGACTGAAGCTCGACCACTAGCGGTACTGGTGTTGACTGCTCGTCATATCTGATCGTCCCTCCTCCAGACCGTGTTCTCTGCAGCACACCATCTACTTCCGAAAACGAAATCGATATTTCTACGTAGCCAAGCGAACACCGCGTGGAACTGAAGAATGATACCTTGAAACCTCCTATCCGTGATCTGTCTCTAAAGAGTTTCTTTCCTTTCTTTCATCCTTCGCAAGAACTTGTGACAGAACAGTTTTACAGACGCTGTCATACCAAAATACTCAAATTTCAACATCAGACAACCTTCAAGGATGTAAAGGAGATTGGTGTTCAACATGCATTCATCGACGAGGGCATTAAAGATAGTGTACAGGTTAAGATAACACAAGTGTGGAAAAGGAAATCACAATGGACTTGTTCCATGATGAGGTGGTCGTCATAGCCTCTCTTAACCACAATTCACCCCTTCTATTGACGTCTGTGCGATGGTGATCAGAACCAAGACACCCAGCACTCAAACCACGCTGTTTGCTTATGGGTGGGCGAGGAAACATTTCAAAACCGACATGGAAAGACCTCAAGGAGTGTTATAAAGGGTGACAGTGAAATCACTCCTTTCCTGGGACGTTGACTCCCACACATTCTGCGGTCGAAAACGACAGTTCGCAATGCGTTGAGCAACAGGAAGCTGTTCTTGTCAATCTTTGATATTCTCGCAACTTTCAACTCTTCTATAGGTCATTGTGGTGCTGAATCCGCATTTAACGTGATCGCACCCCTTTGGAATGCAATGCAACAGCAATTTTTGCTGTCGTGTACAGGTTAGAACCACCAGGGAGCGTTCATAACCATTCAACGGAATTGGAACGTGATTCTAAGCAGCAAAGGGTACTTTAAGGCGCGGGATTAGCCGAGCGGTCTGGAGCGCTGCAGTCATGGACTGTGCGGCCGGTTCCGGCGGAGGTTCGAGTCCTCCCTCGGGCATGGATGTGTCTGTTTGTCCTTAGGATAATTTAGGTTAAGTAGTGTGTAAGCTTAGGGACTGAGGACCTTAGCAGTTAAGTCCCATAAGATTTCACACGCATTTGAACTTTTTTTTTTGTACTTTAACATGCTCGTAAATAAACTGGCAAAGGGTATGTGTAATACCCTCCAGTTTGGCAACATCCCCGGTGCCACCGACGTTACTTTGTTGCGCACCTTGCAAACGTACCTGTCTGAAACTTTGAAAGCTGCTCTAGCACCTGAAAGTAGAAAAACCAATCCAAAGGTTTTCGAAGGGGTTGCCTAACCCTCAGGCGAAAGGTACATTACTAATGGGCTCAATAGATGTGCGTGGTTGGCACTGAGGGTGTTGCCAAACACCCTCACTTACTACTGGCTGCATTTATTGCTAAAGGTACACTTTTCTTCCTAAGTAAGAGAGATTCTTCGATGAATTTTTCATAGCATACAAACAGTAGTTACAGGTGTATGAAACTCTAGAATTTTCCAAATCTATTAAAAAACTTACTACTGGCTGCATTTGTTGCTAAAGGTACACTTTTCTTCCTAAGTAAGAGAGATTCTTCGATGAATTTTTCATAGCATACAAACAGTAGTTACAGGTGTATGAAACTCTAGAATTTTCCAAATCTATTAAAAAACTGTGGAAAATTGAGATAATTAACTATAAATCTTGAACTTTTTTTAAACATGAAGTTTAAAATGTAACAGTTCATTCATTTTTTCATAAATTAAATGACTTCTAGAGTTTCAGACACCTGTAAGTATGGTGTATATGCTGTGCAAAATTCATCGAAGAATCTCTCTTACTTAGGAAGAAAAGTGTACCTATAGCAACAAATGTAGCCAGTAGTAAGTGAAAAAATTATGAAAACTCACATGTAAAAAAATTTGTTTTATTACGAAACCTCCTGGCAGATTAAAACTGTGTACCGGACCGAGACTCGAACTCGGGACCTTTGCCTTTCGCGGGCAAGTGCTCTACCAACTGAGCTACCCAAGCACGACTCACGCCCCGTCCTCACAGCTTTACTTCTGCCAGTACCTCGCCTCCTACCTTCCAAACTTTACAGAAGCTCTCCTGCGCATCTTGCAGATCCTGAGTTCGAGTCTCGGTCCGGCACACAATTTTAATCTGCCAGGAAGTTTCATCAGCGCACACTCCGCTGCAGAGTGAAAATCTCATTCTGGAAACATCCCCCAGGCTGTGGCTAAGCCATGTCTCCGCAATATCCTTTCTTTCAGGAGCAGGAGTTCTGCAAGATTCGCAGGAGAGCTTCTGTAAAGTTTGGAAGGTAGGAGGCGAGGTACTGGCAGAAGTAAAGCTGTGAGGACGGACCGTGAGTCGTGCTTGGGTTGCTCAGTTGGTAGAGGACTTGCCTGAGAAAGGCAAAGGTCCCGAGTTCGAGTCTCGGTCCGGCACACAGTTTTAATCTGCCAGGAAGTTTCATATCAGCGCACACTCCGCTGCAGAGTGAAAATCTCATTCTGTGTTTTGTTACGTTTTTGAGCTTCCACTGCTATGAGGATGAATCCTGAATCCTTCCTGGTCATGCTGTTAAAGTTTTATGAATTTATTTGTAAAAGTATAGACAGTGGAAATTAAAATGTCCTGTGGTGCCTCTCCTGCTCCACGTAGGCCCGTTTGACGCCATACCCCCCTTTAAACTAATACTGTTTCCCAGAGTCCTTCGTCAGAGCTGTGCGTGATGTGATGAAGGCTGACGGCACGGTTTGCGATGTGTTGCAGAATGAAGTGGGTGCTGTGCGTGGCGCTGCTGGCCGCGCTGGCCTGTGTTGTCTGCGACGCCGCCCCCGCTGCCGCCCCCGCCGCCCCCGCAGAATCTTCGCGGGCCGTCGACAGCGAGACGGGCCGCCAGCAGGCGGGCGCGCCTGCAGCCTCGACTGACGATGACGACGACGATGACGATGACGACGAGGACGTCGACCTGGACGACATAACGGACGACGATGACGACGACGACGACGAGGACGAGGGCGCCGCGGCGGCCGCCGACGACGATGACGACGACGACGAGGACTACCTGGAGCGCTTCGTGGAGGACATCCTGGGAGGTGGGTCGTAGCGCCGGCGACCTCGGCCCTTGCTGCGCCCGGATCCAAGTTCTAGCCGTGCCCCACACGAGCCTCGCGTGCCGAGACACGACCAGTAGCGGCTGTGCTACCCGGCCCGACAGCCAAACCTCAGGTTCTCCACGCGAACGTCTGAACTGTAGGCAGTGAAACTGGATTCAGATCCTGAATTCTACGTTGGCTAGAATCAGTCATGCCATTCCGATTACCTAGGACACGTAGGATCAGTTTATTGTAGATCATAAGGACCCCTTCCGCGAAGGGATTACGTATTTATTTACGGTCAGAATACATCATCTCGTAAGCCAGTCTCCCTTCTCCACCATTCAATCACATTCAATAACAGAGTGGTTGTAACTTATCGCTTAAAACTGTAACTTATTGTAATTAAGCTTTCGATTCTTTATATATAACGGTATCCATCGTCGTACGCGTGGTTGTATATTTAATTATTTATATTCTCTCTTACTCTTCCAAAAAATAATAAAATTCCCATCTTGTTTTTTCTACACTCCGCATTCTGTAGTACAAGTGGCCTGCATTTACCTCCAGGTAGGAACAACAAAATGTTGTCACTGAAGAAAACCCGATCTTGATGCATAGTATGATTACGAAGTCTTTCGCGACGGAGTCCTTGCATAAAAAGTTCACGGTTTACTTGCCGCGTCAAATTTGGATAACATCCCAAGCTTTTGATCACTAACTCCGTCATCTTCGTCAGGGGTAAAACTGACTGTCGTGGACCGGTGAGGCTTCCGCTTTTATAAGCAGTAGACGGCTTCTCATTGGCTGGATGACGTCACGGTGAAAACGGCGCGTACCGAGGTGGCGGCCACTATATCCATAGATTTTCTTGGCGCACTTTAATCCAGCGTTGCTTACAGCGCCATCCATCGCAACAGGCGGAGAACTGCGAGGAATGTAAGAAGTCTTCCTCTGCGCTCTTTCTTTATCAATTGCGCGCTTCCATGCATTGCTGAGTGCATAACTGGAGTCTCTGTTGAAATCATTTTCACAGAGTCTAATTTCAACAGCTTCCCTGATGACAGAGTCCCAATAGTTTGAAGCGTGAGCAAGTAGTCTTGTTTCATCGAACAAAATCTTATGTTTATTTAACAAACTGTGCTCAGCCACCGCTGATTTTTATAGATAGCTGTTTTTCAGGTGACGCACAGCGATCGGCAACAGTTCTTATAGACTGGCCCACATAATTTTTGCCACACTCGCAAGGAATGCTGTAAATTCCCGGCACTCTCAGGCCAAGATTATCTTTCACGGGTCGCAACATCTTCTTAATCTTCCTGGGTGGCTGGAAGACTGGTCTGATTCCGTGCCGGCTCAGGACTCTGCCGATCTTGCTGGTCGTTGCACCGCAGAATGGTAGCCGCGCGATGTGCTGGTCCTCTTCATCTGTTCCATGCATAGTTCTTGATTTGCTCGAAAATGTGTTGTTTGGTGAAAAATAAATTCTCGCGCGCAGGTAACAGAATTGAACTTCCGTGGATTTTAGCAAAGAAGGCTTTTATATAAATGACAAGTCTATGTCTTGCTATATTGGTCCCATCGGTTGAGACGTACCGCATTGCCCCAATCTTCAGCATGGCTCCGATGTTACACTCTTGTTTGCTAACTTCTGTCCATAAATACACAATTTTATGATAAGAACATGTGTGCTTTCAACCTCTCAAAGACTGAAAACGTAGCTCTGCTTTATCTAACCTGATTTTTCTTCTGTTGTGTAAATGAGGAAACAAAAACTACTTCCTCTCACGTAATCAGTTAATTATTTTGGGACGCTTGGGAAACTTCCCGAGATTCTAGTCCACTAATGAAGCACTATTTATTAACTTATTTCATGTAACAAGCTATACAATCCGTTTGTAACTAACAAAACGTGTCAATAAAACGATTTTTAACACTGTGTTTGGTGCTGGATAATACTTCTTCCAATAACCTTTCCTTAACATAAATGATCAGTTCCTGTGAAACGTAGATTGTGCCTCTTTTACTATTGCAGTGCGTGTTTTTCACAGTATTGTTCGCCTGGCAATTATCTATAGAGCAATGTACAGCATCACACTCAATTACGCTCCATTAGTATTTCTTGATTCCGATGCAATGTTGCTTGTGTTCATACAAACAGATCGGTGACAAAGTGACAAGTGGTGATAAAAGTACCTGCAGTGACTGCTCGGCAGAAAACTACGCGCTAGAACGCCCTATGCACGAAATCTTTGAACTCCTTGGAGAAAACAGATAGAGACAGTTTTGAATAAAATTAAAAAATAGCGTGTAAATGAAATTCCTTGGGAATTATATTGTATTTTTATGGATCCTGAAACTGCCATGTTCCGGTCTGAGTAGGCAAGAGTTAAACCAATCAGTACTTAAAACTATCAAAAGTCGTACAGCCCTGTCTATGCGCACTAGGTACATGAAAACATACACGCTCAAAGAAAGAGAGTAATATCTTTCCAGTCTGTAGTTTCAAATTCTATTAAACGTAATATTTATGTGAAAGATTCTTACTAACAATGAAAGGAGATTTAACTGGAGCAGCAGTGCAAGAAATGTTACATTTTGTACGAAATTGTTCCAGGTATACTTATCAGATGTTTGGTCTACCTAAACGTACAGGCGTTATAGGATATAGGTTCCGCCTTTTTGCAAACACACCGCTTTTTCTTTTTACCCAGATATGTTTCAGCACCTTTGTGCCATCGTCAGTGGGTTTTTTGTTTTCTGAAAAACTGTAAAAAGGGAAAATATTTGAGGTTATAACTGATTTAACAAAGTGAGGTCTAAAGAAAGATTTTGTTCGTTTTGCTTTCCTAGCGTAATTTTAAATTATGTGGATTTGCAGGACCAGCTCTATAGCGTCCTGCGCTGATAGCTTGTCATCTGCAGACCAAACGATGTAAATGTAAATGTCGTCGGCAGTTTAATAGATCCCTTGATTTTTAAAAGCATGATACTTGGCGTGTCAAAATGTTTTGCGTATATATTTGTTACTACTCACACTTTGTTATGACTGATTCTTCTTCTTTGTGTAAAAAGAAAAAGCAAAAAGCAAAAAGCCGGAACCCATAGCCTATAATTTAACTGCAAATATTGATAGATAGAACGACAGCTGCAGATCCAAAAGATGAATACTTAACAGGCGTATGTAAAAGAATAGAAGCTTTCAAATTTGGCGATACAGAAGTATGGTGAAAATTGGACGTATAGATCCAGTACCAATGAGGGGGCACTGAATCGAGTTGGGTAGAAATGTGATTTATGGTACAGTTTGGTTAGAAGGTGGAATAGTTTGATATGACAGATTAAGAGGTAAAAAACTGAATAGCTAATTCGGTAATGGTGAGATTGAGGGGGGGGGGATTCAAATTGTAGGAGTAAGCCACGACTTGAATACAATACTAAGGTTCAAATGTATGCGGATTGCGGTAGTTATGCAGAGATGAAAAACTTGTACAGAATAAACTAAGGAAGAAAATGTGCATCAAACCAGTCTTCGGGCTAAATATTACAACATGGGCAGCAACAACAACAACATATCTAAAGATTTTGTGAAATTTATGAAGGAATACTAGATTCCAGCTAACATGCCGACACAGGAGAATCCCGCCAGGGTAGCCATGTGCGTTAACACGCTGCTTCCGAGGAGGCGAACAAGAGGATAGAAGCCGGCAGGCGGATTAACTGAAAGAGCCGGAGAGCTGGGCAGCCTGGATGTGGCCTTTAGGCGATGTGTTACATCGGTCAAGGTGAATACCGGGCTTGTAAAAAAACGTTTAGAAAAAGCGTTCTCAAACTTTCACGTGGGATAACACTAAACGCAGGCAGATGGGATACACTGATTCCGTCCCGGGAGGGGGTGGGGGGAGGGGGCAACAGAAAAAGAATCTGGCCACCCTCTAAGAGGCAAGAAAAACTGACAAGACACTTTCATTTTTTTACGAAAATTGTCTTGTCTGTACTACATTCATGGAAATAACAATTCGAAGTAATTTAACTTCTAAAGCAGTTTGGATATTGTATGGAAGTCTTACTTAATTTAAAAACATTTCATGTATCTGAGGGGATAGCAAGAGAAATTTAATAGGGTAGTCTTTACAGAAAAGTCGGACTCACATACGTTAGCATTTATCGAAGAAAATGAATTGTAGAATTAGATGCGTCATTTACTTTGCAAGAAAATATTTTGGGTATTCGAAAGAACGATTATATAGCAGCTTTTAGGTAGTGTGGCAAATGCTCTCGTCAATTTATAAAGTTGAGATAGAAACACCAGAGGCGAAGAAATCAGAAAGATAATAAAATACGCTGAGAAACATAATTAAAGGACCACTTTTTCGAAACCCCGTGATAGTCTTCCATTGCGACGTGTAAGTTTGCAGGTTGTCAAAGGTGCCAACAACGTATGTCTGTAACGGTGCGAAAGTGTGGCGCCCTACGACGTCACCATTGGGCTCGACGATGATCCAAATAGCATGGTGTCGACACTTGAGAAAAAAAGGCCCAGAAGTTAATGTGACGTGGAAGGTGGGTTAATGACATCTATTTGGCACCAGCTTTTACCACAATTCAGTCCAACGCCACCGTTGACTTGCCACATGATGGGAAGGTCGTCACACCCTCTCTTATCCACGTTTCACCCCTTCTTTTGACGCATCGGCAACACTTAGTGTTGAAATCACAGTTATCTTATGGATAGCCAAGGAAAAAATTCCAGAAACACTACCGCTCAGAACCGACACGAAAAGGCCTCAACACTGGCTTAAAGGGCGTCAATGAAACAACCCCTTTCCTTGGGGCATTGATTCCCGAACATTTCGCAGTCGGAAACGAGCTCTCAGTGCGACTAGCAACAGGATCTTCACAACCTTCGACTAGCCGCGCGGCCCGAGGCGTCTTGTCACGGTCCGCGCGGCTCCCCCCGTCTTAGGTTCGAGTCCTCCCTCGGGCATGGGTGTGTGTGTGTTGTCCCTAGCGTAAGTTATTTTAAGTCAGATGAAGTAGTGCGATGACCTTAGCAGTTTTGTCCCATAAGACCACAAATTTCCAATTTCCAACCTTCGACGCTACTAACACCCATGGAGGTTTCAATCCCTCTCTAAGGACACTGTCGAGAAAATCTGAACGTGATCCGAAGCAGCAAAACGTGCTTAGGGTTTTAGAGATCACCTGTTACTGCAGGCCCTCCTGTGGCGTGATCACGAGGGGCTGCGACATTGATATATGTGTGAATACAATGGCAAAGGCTCCCTCTAAGATCTTCAGTTTGGCAACACCCTTGGTAGAACCCACCCACATTTATTGAGATTTTTAAAAATGTGCCTTTACAGAGAAAATCTGCGAAGTGGCCCTAGATGCCTGCAGGCAGGCAACCACTTGACCAGTTGCCTGCCTGCAGGCGTCTGAAATACACTCCTGGAAATGGAAAAAAGAACACATTGACACCGGTGTGTCAGACCCACCATACTTGCTCCGGACACTGCGAGAGGGCTGTACAAGCAATGATCACACGCACGGCACAGCGGACACACCAGGAACCGCGGTGTTGGCCGTCGAATGGCGCTAGCTGCGCAGCATTTGTGCACCGCCGCCGTCAGTGTCAGCCAGTTTGCCGTGGCATACGGAGCTCCATCGCAGTCTTTAACACTGGTAGCATGCCGCGACAGCGTGGACGTGAACCGTATGTGCAGTTGACGGACTTTGAGCGAGGGCGTATAGTGGACATGCGGGAGGCCGGGTGGACGTACCGTCGAATTGCTCAACACGTGGGGCGTGAGGTCTCCACAGTACATCGATGTTGTCGCCAGTGGTCGGCGGAAGGTGCACGTGCCCGTCGACCTGGGACCGGACCGCAGCGACGCACGGATGCACGCCAAGACCGTAGGATCCTACGCAGTGCCGTAGGGGACCGCACCGCCACTTCCCAGCAAATTAGGGACACTGTTGCTCCTGGGGTATCGGCGAGGACCATTCGCAACCGTCTCCATGAAGCTGGGCTACGGTCCCGCACACCGTTAGGCCGTCTTCCGCTCACGCCCCAACATCGTGCAGCCCGCCTCCAGTGGTGTCGCGACAGGCGTGAATGGAGGGACGAATGGAGACGTGTCGTCTTCAGCGATGAGAGTCGCTTCTGCCTTGATGCCAGTGATGGTCGTATGCGTGTTTGGCGCCGTGCAGGTGAGCGCCACAATCAGGACTGCATACGACCGAGGCACACAGGGCCAACACCCGGCATCATGGTGTGGGGAGCGATCTCCTACACTGGCCGTACACCACTGGTGATCGTCGAGGGGACACTGAATAGTGCACGGTACATCCAAACGGTCATCGAACCCATCGTTCTACCATTCCTAGACCGGCAAGGGAACTTGCTGTTCCAACAGGACAATGCACGTCCGCATGTATCCCGTGCCACCCAACGTGCTCTAGAAGGTGTAAGTCAACTACCCTGGCCAGCAAGATCTCCGGATCTGTCCCCCATTGAGCATGTTTGGGACTGGATGAAGCGTCGTCTCACGCTGTCTGGACGTCCAGCACGAACGCTGGTCCAACTGAGGCGCCAGGTGGAAATGGCATGGCAAGCCGTTCCACAGGACTACATCCAGCATCTCTACGATCGTCTCCTTTTGAGAATAGCAGCCTGCATTGCTGCGAAAGGTGGATATACACTGTACTAGTGCCGACATTGTGCATGCTCTGTTGCCTGTGTCTATGTGCCTGTGGTTCTGTCAGTGTGATCATGTGATGTATCTGACCCCAGGAATGTGTCAATAAAGTTTCCCCTTCCTGGGACAATGAATTCACGGTGTTCTTATTTCAATTTCCAGGAGTGTACTTCGCAGGTTTTCTCTTTAAAGGCATGTTTTTAAAACTCTCAGTAAATATGGGTGGGTTCTACCAAGGGTGTTACCGAAATGAAGGGAGCCTTTGCCATTGTATTCCGACTTTTGTCAATGTCACACCCCTCTGTGATCACGTCACAGCAGGGGGTGAAACAGGGCGGCTGTAGAAGCAAAATCAGCCTTTGCTACTTCAGATCATAATCAATTTCCGTAGAATTATTTTGATGATTTTGAATGGTCCATAGTGGTTCCATCCTGTACACGAAAGCAAAAATTGGATCATGCTGCACTCAAAAGTGGTACGAACATGTTCAATGGGTATGCAATGGCGGGGGAGGGGGGGGGGTTTACGGGGGTGTCAGCAGCGTCGAAGGTTGACAAGGACTTTGTCCTATTCCTTATTGCACTGTGAGTTGTTTAGTCCGCGAAATGTGCGGGAATTAACGCCCCAAGGAAAAGGAGTGGTTTCATTGACGTCTTTTATGCTCCCCCTGAGGCCTTCTCGTGTCTAATCTGAGCGGTGGTGCGGGTAGAATCTTTTCTTCGGCCACCCATAAGAAAACCGCATGATTTGAAGACAGGGTGTCGCCGTTCTGACCTCCATCGCAGATGCTTCAAAAGAACACGTTAAATTTGAGTAAGAGGGAGTGTGACGACCTTACCATCACGTGACGTTGGGCAGAACATCTGTGAAATGTGGTGCAAAAGTGACGTCATTAATCCACCTTACACGGCACGTGAAGTTCTGAACGCTGGCCCTTTTTTCGCGTGTGTCAACAAGCTGCTGTGTGAACCGTCGTCGAGGCCGAGGGCGAAGTCGCTGGTGGCCACGCTTTTGCAGCGTTACAGAGAAACGTTGTATGCACCTTTGAGCCCAATTTCAAACTTGTACTTAGCAGTTACGGTGTTCCGGAAAGTGCTTCTTTAAACTGTGTTGCACAGTGCAGATTACAAAATCGTTCATCACGCCTTTGAATGATGCACGAAATCATGAATAGCAGCTGAGATGTTCATACGTTAGTGACGCAAGATCACTTTTTGAAATTCCAGCAGAGAAATATCCTGTAACAGTTTCCAAATTCTAAAATTCTGAAACTTCCCGGTAGATTAAAACTGTGTGCCGGATGGAGACTCGAGCTCAGGACCCTGCAAGGTTCGCAGGAGGACATCTGCGAAGTTTGGAAAGTAGGAGACGAGATACTGGCAGAAATAAAGCTATGAGTACCGGTCGTGGGTCGTGCTTGGCTAGCTGAGTCGGGCACCTCCTGTAATGGAAAAAAGACTGAGTGAATGGATCCACGGGTGTCATGTGACGTACGCCCCGACAAAATGCAAAGAACAATAAAGGCGAAGGTCACGAGTTCGAGTCTCGGTCTGACACATACTATTAATCTGCCAGGAAGTTTCGTACCAGAGCACACACCGCTGTAAAGTGAAGATTTCTTTCCAAATTCTGATTTACACTGAAATTTCGACTCTCGATCGGCTTATCCTTTGCAGTACAGGGTTTTCAACATCATTCAAAGGTACGTCGAATGTTCCTCTAATCTACTTCTATCTTTTAGAAAAATCATTTCACAAAGCATTTGATCGTTCTCTTCCATTTATTTATTTTTAAGTTTTGCTGGAGATAAATAAAATGTTCCATATCCTGTTATTATTAAGAATATGTAGATCAAGTCAAAGAAAGTTTCATTTTATGGTGTGATTTGCGATTTTTTGACACTTCATTTACGTAGCTAATAGCAGCTGTTCGTGAAATATTTCAATTTTCCCTCAAGTCACTAATTATATTCGCTTAATTATTTTGATTACTTTCAAGCAACTAAACTCTACTTTTCTTTTGCAAAACTAAACCTCATTCTGGTCAATTTCATAGCTCATTTGCCTATTTGTCCGTTCCCCACTCTTGGTGTGGCTACCAGAAAAGTATTTTTAGCGCTCTGCGAAGCGACATTTGCTTTTCTCCGAAATGTCTTATTTTAACTGTCATGTAGAGAAGTGAACCAGAACTTTTTAATAAGTCAAATACAGATTATTTTGTGTCACACTTGCTACATACGACCACAGTCAGGTCTAGAAATTTCTTGAGCTGAGTAGCAATGTAGTTAATAATTTGGCACTACAGATTCCCTTATGTAATTATAATTTGCAATGATCAGCAGTCACAGTTTCAGAAGGATGAGTGGGATTTTGAAAGAGCTATTCATTTAGAAATTATCATACGTAAAGATCACAGAAGTGAAAGATGAGAGAGACAATCTCCGTATTCCGTTGGACAGATTGTTTGACTGGCTTGTCACGGTTAAATGTTTTACAATAGCATCAGTAATTTTTCCGCTGTTTGAACGTATAAGCAATTGACTGTCCTGTAACTCAGAAATCATATAAGGCGCAATTTTGGACAGTAGGTAACTTTTTGGATACTACTTTTGTGTTTGAAAAAACCACGTAGAATAGACTAAAAACCGATTTTAGAGACCATTAAGACGTCAGTAGCACCTCACTGTCAGTAATGAGACATCCACAGAGTTAATGTCACTGTTCAAGCTCACAAAACAGCTGGGCACTAACGCAACACGACAAATAATTCCTAAGTAATGGAATCAGTCTCATTTCTCTTTTGACACATCTCGTAAAATATTCGGAACACTGTCTAGTTAGACGTTCGCCAAAGGAACTAAAAATGGCTCTGAGCACTATGGGACTTAACTTCTATGGTCATCAGTCCCCTAGAACTTAGAACTACTTAAACCTAACTAACCTAAGGACATCACACACATCCCTGCCCGAGGCAGGATTCTAACCTGCGACCGCAGCGGTCGCGCGTTTCCAGACTGTAGCGCCTTTAACCGCTTGGCCACCCCGGCCAGCCGCCAAAGGAACTAATCCATTCAGCTTATCGCCTTGCAACTTTTATGAACACGTGTAACACGTTGCGAAAATTTACAGAGTTCAGTCTGAACTGCAGCTGCTAGTTGATAAACTGGCCAATTTTTCGATGAAGGGGAAGATGACCTTCGATATATTTGATACCGGAAAAAAGCTCTGCAGCATTGTAATCGTGTATAGGTGGTCAAAGAAAATTTGTATCACGACAACTATATTTACAAGCGAAATGAGCGCTGGTGACAGAAACCATATGCATCATCGAACTGATAAAGAAAGCCAGCTCCTTTAGCAGTGATAAAACGTGCACTACATTATACTAGTAGTGACCGCTACCTGCTTCGTACCATAGCCGTCACATTAAAACCCCTCTCGTAACGTAAGTAAAACTAGAGGATGTTGGTATATGAGAAGAACATTGTGAATTCCATGAGTAATGAAGAAGGATTAGGTTTCAACGTTCTGTACCCGTGGAGCAAATTGCACGAAACAGTAAAGTATAGTTCGGCAAAAGTTTGAATCAGCCGGACGAATAATAATAAGCAGAATAATTCTCTGATGGCGAAGCCAAATCGTCTATTATATTCGTTCGTAATTCCGTTTTATAAATTCTTGATGAACATTTCATCTCTCTCTCTCTCTCTCTCTCTCTCTCTCTCTCTCTCTCTCTCACACACACACACACACACACACACACACACACACACACACAATCATAGTAAACAAAATACAAACTACACGTCTCCGTAACTCACAGGACGCCACCTAAAATGGTTATACTTTCCAATAGGCAAGTTAGGCTTGTTACTCAGTTATTCAGAACATATTCATGCCATCTACAGCTTAGGTCGAAAACTTTCAGAGCATCCCTTGTAACAAGAAAATTTGTTATACGTGCATAAAAGTGTGAGTACTTCCTTCATTCCAAAACAGAACTAAACAATCAACAGATACAATGTATCAGCTACTAAAATAGTTAATATACAATTATTAATCGATAACTATCGATATAAACCAATGATCAGAAGTAGTTGAACAACCCCTGAGAAAGCTAATGCATTCCACTCATGTAACAACGTCTAATGCAGCTTTGGACTTACTTCATTTTTAAGACAGCCACCATTTGGGTTAAATTCTACTGTATAAAAATAAGAAAAAAGGAATGATGTCCCATTGATATCAAAGTAGCGGTGTATATTTCTTTATTAACATATGACCGTAATGGTCAAATAAACCATTGACTCTTCGCTTTACAGCTAAATCAGTGCAGGTTGTTGACCATAACAACAGATTTTCAATTGCTGCTGCTCTTTGCACTTCAAAAATCATAAGGAATTTTGTCGCAGAAATTCTCCTAAGCTGAAAATTAATAACTATAGGTTCCCTTAACCGGTACTCTCAGTCAGAAAATCAATATTAAAGTCCCCACAAACAGTCGTTCTATAGTTAAGTCTGCGTAACCTTATTAAAAAATGTTTCCACCTGCTTCAGAAAGCTTAAGTAACGTCCTCATGGTGGTCCGCAAACATTAACTATTACAAGTATGTGTATTTCCTATCCTCTTTTGTGGCACAGCATTCGAAGAACTGTTCTATTGGATAATCATTAACCTGAAGGATATGCTACAGTTAGCTTGTAGACTCCAAGAAGAATCCGATCAGTTTCAAAGATCTCTATATGACAGCCTGATATGCAGCGATCTGCTTTCATCCCATATATCCTTCCAATTTCCTATTTGGATATAGGAGGTTAGTTCTTTTTATTAATGAGGCTTCTGATGTTTTCATTAGCTGTGCAAATAATCTGTTACCAGAATCACTCAGGTACAAACAAGGCCTTGTGTGACACACTTAATTTACATCGAAGTTACGGAAATACTGAAAAACGTTAACTGGTAGCCCCCTTGAAGATGAAGGACAATTCTCCTGCAAAAGTCCACTTACAGGGTTTCGGAAACCATTATTAAGTGAAGCTCCAAAAGTAAGCTCCCGTAGGAATCATGAAGACGATATTACACTGACTGCAGCGTGCACCGAGGTCTTTTCACGCTCAATACTCAATTCAAACAGGAAGAACCCCCGACACGCGGTGTTGTGCTAGGTGTCCTCAGCTAAGCATTTCGTTGCGGTTTTTCAGAGATTGTATGCAGATGTAAAAGGTTCTTAGGGAAGGAACAGCCTTGTAATGGTGTGGTAGAACTTTTCTTTGGGGAATTTCATATCGGACCTTAATAGCGGCGCTACCCCAATGCTTTGTGTGACAAGTAACATCACGGGATAACATCTCGACACTCAGCGTTGACTTTAGCTGCTGCACAAGCTGTCATATGTAGGTCACGCCTCTTCCCACGGTCTGGTGGCTGCTGGCGCGGAAGTCCCGGGTTCGATTCTCCTGGCGTGGAACGGGGTCCTCTAAGTCTCGCGAAACCAGCAACAAAGATGAGTGCACTTTTATTAAATAAATAGTGAGACTGACATGAAGGGCGCCGAAATCATTGACACCATGAAAAGAGCCAAAGACCATTCTTTTATTTACTTACTAGACATTCACAAATTCTATTCCGATTGAGCGGGTTTCATGCTATATTGTGGTACATCACTCTGCAAAAAGCATTTGCAGTCGTCTGTGGTTCAAGGACATTGAATTCATGCAGCACATAATTGGATAATTGATGACTAGCATTTGTTAGTACGTCAGATAGGGTCTGGGAGACAGTCTTGCCCACGCTAAAAGTGTTGCGGTGGAAACTGGAAACTTTAGATGTCAGAAGCAGCTTTGCATTCATTGCGAAATTCGTTCTGAAAGACATTAATGGATGATCCATGATTTTGCAGATAGAGCCCCCCCCCCTCCCTCCGAGTTCCATGATGTCTATAAATCAGATTAAATGGAAGACATGACCGATTTTGAACTTTCGAAGTGTTACCAGCCTACTATTATTCACTGTGGAAACGATATGAGTGTGCACCTGAGAGCTGAAATCTCTCTTTTTTTATACCAGTAACACACGATTAAAAGATTACGATACATGGCTGGGAGCTCTGTAATCCACTATCACGTTCTGCCTCTGTGGCAGAAAACAGGAGCATCAAAAGCTTTAATATACGAGAAAATAATGTTCTCAGTTTTAGTAGAATAACAGGAACGCTGCAACGATCATAGTTATAATGAGTTGCTTGTGTGCAGCCTAAAATGAAGGACTCTGAGATAGTGAGGCTCACTTCCTCCTTTTCAGAGTTCCGAAGCTCAGTCGGTAAAAACGGGAACCCTTACAGGAGCGCTTTTTTGTCAGTGTGTCTGTCTGTCTGGTCAATTGTTAACAATCATTTTTCTCAGGAACCGGTAGACATATCAAGTTGAAATTTATGTCACATACTAAAGGCTGTGGTTCCTTGACGGAGTAAAAAATTTAAGCTTCTAAGTCAATGCAACCAAGAGATCAGTCATTTGTGTCACGTATTTTAATACTCGCAAATCCACTCATTAAAATTTATAGGCTACTTCCCGTTGACCTAGAATCATGAAATTTGCCAGGAAGCAAGGTTACACAGTACAAGTAAAGTAAAAAGAAACCGAAAACTATTAATTTGTAATTATATCACACGAAAAAATATTTTTGTCGTTTTTTTTGTCCATCTGTCTGTCTGTCCGTCTATGAAGACCTCATTTTCTTAGGAACGAGTGGGCGTATCAACTTCAGATTAATCTCACACGCATAGGTTTGCCGTTCCTTGGTAGTATGAAACATTTAATCTTTAAAGTAAATGCAATGAAAAGATATGGTTATTAATGTCACATATTTTTATACTCGCAAACTCACTCTTCAAAACCTATAGGAAAAGTCCCATTGACATAGAATAATGAAATTTGGCAAGAAGGAAGATTTCAAAGTATAAGTAACAGAAGAAATTCAAAAGTTGATAAACATGAATTATATCACACAAAAAGTAACTTTTTGCCGTTAGAACTTACATTGCACCCATAGAAAAATATTACTACGTGCAAATATAAAATATAAGTTGAAGTCCTGTTTTAGTAAGTAAACAAAAATATTTTATTAGATCTTCTCCCTCTACATGTATAAACTGAAGTCATCTGCTCGCTTCTTTACGTATGTACGGCTAGTCTCAGGAACTACAGTAGAAATTTTGATTCGGACTTCCAATGCCCGCGACAGATATCTCGCCAGTATCGATACCGATAACAGGCGAAAATCGTTGAGATTCTCGTTTCCCGGGATGGATGAAGTACTTATATGCATAATTAAATTTGTACATAGCTCTCAGTGTATGAGACCAACTGGCCAATTTTAGTGAAAATCGTCCCTAAAGTTCTAGAGGCGTAGTTGACTCAGAATTGACTGGATCGATAGATAACTGAAAATTAAGGATTTTTCGTTATCATATAAGGGGTTCAGAAACGCATATCTTCTGAGAAATCGAGAAAACTGACTTTACGAAAGCCGCTTATGTACCAATTAGGCTAGCAGCTGTAGAGGCTCTGGCGGAGCGACCAAGGCTGTAGAGCGAAGGACCTGTCTTCGATTCCCACACGCGTTCTAGTTTTTTTTTCGTATGCTTTTTTCTCGGTATCGAAATTGGTAGGAATAGGATGGTTAATAACATAAATAAATCAATAAGGAATAATTCTAAGACAGGTAAATATAATTCTCAAATAACTTATGTTAGTGAATAATTAAAATTTTAATCTTGCTCGTTTTAGATAGCTTCACGTTCCTTTAAACAAAACTTCATAATAACAATTCGCTCCTGGAAACCCGCCGAAAATTTCAAAAAACCTGTGGATGCAACAATGATCTGTAGTATCATTCACCACCTACTTTCAGCATCGATTTTTCAAACGATGTCATCGTATGAATGATAAACATCAAATTTGATTCTCGGAAAAGAAATATTTAAAATACAAATCAAGTCAATCTTCCCCTGATTCTTCGGAAGGAACTACACTGAAGATCCAAAGAAATTGGTACACCTGCCTAATATCGTGTAGGGCCCCCTCGAGCACGCAGAAGTGCGGCAACACGACGTGGCGTGGACTTAACTAAATTCTGAAGTAGTGCTGGGGGTAGCTGACACCATGAATACTGCAGGGCTGACCTTAAATCCGTAAGAGCACGAGGGAGAGGACATCTTTTCTGAACAGCACTTTGCAAGGCATCCCGATACGCTCAATAACGTTCAGGTCTAGGGAGTCTGGCGGCCAGCAGAAGTGTTTAAACTCTGAAGAGTGTTCCTGGAGCCACTCTGTAGCAATTCTGGACGTCTGGGGTGTCGCATTTTCCTGTTGGAATTTTCCATGTCAGTCGGAATGCACAATGGACATGAATGGATGCAGGTGATCATATAGGATGCCTACGTACGTGTCACCTGTCAGAGTCGTATCCAGACACACCAGGGATCTCATATCACTCCAACTGCACACGCCCCACACCATTACAGAGCCTCCACCAGCTTTAACAGTCCCCTGCTGACATGCAGGGACCATAGAGACATGTGGTTGTCTCTATACCCGTACACGTCCATCCGCTCGATACAATTTGAAACAAGACTCGTCCGACCAGGAAACATGCTTCCAGTCATCAACAGTCTAATGTCGGTGCTGACGGTTTCAGGCGAGGCGTAAAGCTTTGAGTCGTGCAGTCATCAAGGGTACACGAGTGAGCCTTCGGCTCCGAAAGCCCGTATCGATGATGTTTCGTTGAATTGTTAGCACGCTGACACTTGTTGATGGCTCAGCATTGAAATGTGCAACAATCTGCGGAAGGGTTGCATTTCTGTCACGTTGAACAATTCACTTCTATCGTCGTTGGTCCAGTTCTTGCAGGATCTTTTTCCGGCCGCAGCGATGTCGGGGATTTGATGTTTTACCGGATTCCTGATATTCACGGTACACTCGTGGAATTGTTGTATGGGAAAATCCCCACTTCATCACTACCTTGGAAATGCTATGTCCCATTGCTCATGCGCCGACTATAACATCACCATCAAACTCACCTAAATCCTGATAACCTGCCATTGTAGCAGCAGTAACCCATCTAACAACTACGCCAAAAGCTTGTTGTCTTATAGTATATAGGCGTTGCAGACCCCGCAACTGTTTGAAGGAATGTGAAGGCGTGTAATAAAGTGAATAAAAGAGCAATTGTAATTCTATCAGAATTAAAATTTTAAATATTCACTATCCAAGTTCTTTGACGAATATAGAGGGTCTTGCACGAGTCCTATCAGAGGCTTCAAGGGTTTGTAGAGGGGACTAATCAGATAAAGTTTTAACTGGGAATCCACGTTTGGAGTGTAGCGCTTGGATGTAAAATCAGTTTGAAGGTCGGATCGAAGATCAGATCGCGGTGCGCAAAAAGCAGAGACAGTGATCTCTGACATGTGCACTCTACAAAAGCTGTTCCGTCGCATGCCCGCGTACGTACGATCCACACCCTGGCGCGCGTCCGTGAAGCACCGCAACCAACCCTCATAGTTTCTCGCAGCCGTTGTTGACGGAAAACGGCATGTGATGGACGAAGGCGACCCGAATTCGTTCTCGATGCACGCGTTGTGCGCTGTTGCATTTCGTGCCGCACCGTTAAGTGGGAGTTCTGAAAGGGATCTGATCTTCAATCTTTTTTTTACATTCAAATGGTACATTTCCGGACTCGGGTTTCTTTCATAACATTGTCCAATTAGTTCCCTCTACAACCCCTGGAAGCCTATAACATGAGTTGTAAAACCACCTCTATTTACCTACCTTGTTGCTATTCGTTGTTGATTTATTTACTTCGTGAACCTCTTATCACCACCAATTTCGATACAGAGAAAAATACATACGAAGAAAACTGCAGAATGCATCTAGGAATCGAACAAATACCCTCCGCTTCTGACCCAGTTTCCTTGGTTGCTCGGCCGGCACCTCTTTCTTTGACAGGTGTTAATCTTACGGGTGCATAACGACCCAGCCAATTTTCATCCGATTGCGTTGCATAAACTTTAGTTCTAATTTTCTCAAAAAAATGAGGTATAGTGAATCAAAATATTTTAGAGCCCTTCATTTTAGATGTTACACAAGTGGTCTGCCAAACACAAAATGAATATTGTGAAAAAAAATAAACGTACTTGTGCCATCAGCAGTATGTTTATTCTCTACCGGTTTCAATCAGTACAACCATCTTCACAAGAGAAAACTGTAAGGTACAAAAAAGACGCACATAAATTATGTACAAGCATAATACAAAATGAGTCATTAAAAAGCTCATATTATAACCATAGTACTTAGACATTGTACATCATTTGATCAAAAATATATTCGTCAAATATTACCCTCTATTTATTCAGAACGTTCTGCAAACCAATCGCTGCGCCACACTCGAAGCCCACCATCAGCCTTACCAACTGAAATCGAAAGTCATCTGATCAGCGAACGGTTTTCCAGTAATCTATGTCCAAGAGAGGAGAAGACCTGCAGGCGATGATGTGCTGTGTCGGTCGTCTGCTATCAAGGCCCATTAACGCTAAATTATGCCGCACTGCCCTAACGGATACGTTCGTCGTACGTTCCACATTGATTTCTTCGGTTATTTCACGCAGTGTTGCTTGTCTGTAAGCACTTACAACACTACACAAACACTGCTGCTCTCGGTCGTTAAGTGAAGGCTGTCGGACCCTGCATTGTAAGTGATTTGAGGTAAAGCCTGACATTTGGTATTCTCGGCACACTCTTGACACCGAAACTGAATGTCCCATGTGTCCGAATGTCCCAACTACCTTTCCGCGTTCAAAGCCTCTTAATTCTTGTCATGCGTCCATAATCACGTCGGAAACATTCACATGAATCACCTGACAACAAATGACAGCTCTGGAAGTGCACTATCCTTTTATTCCTTGTACACGCGATGCTACCGCCTCTGTATATGTACACTACTGGTCATTAAAATTGCTACACCACGAAGATGACGTGCTACAGACGCTAAATTTAACCGACAGGAAGAAGATGCTGTGATATGCAAATGATTAGCTTTTCAGAGCATTCACACAAGGTTGTCGCCGGTGGCGACACCTACAACGTGCTGACACGAGGAAAGTTTCCAACCGATTTCTCATACACAAACAGCAGTTGACCGCCGTTGCCTGGTGAAACGTTGTTGTGATGCCTCGTGTAAGGAGGAGAAATGCGTACCATCACGTTTCCGACTTTGATAAAGGTCGGATTGTAGCCTATCGAGATTGCGGTTTATCGTATCGCGACATTGCTTCTCGCGTTGGTCGAGATCCAATGACTGTTAGCAAAATATGGAATCGGTGGGTTCAGGAGGGTAATACGGAACGCCGTGCTGGATCCCGTATCACTAGCAATCGAGATGGCAGGCATCTTATCCGCATGGCTGTAACGGATCGTGCAGCCACGTCTCGATCCCTGAGTCAACAGATTGAGACGTTTGCAAGACAACAAACATCTGCAAGAACAGTTCGACGACGTTTACAGCAGGACGGACTATCAGCTCGGAGACCATGGCTGCGGTTACCCTTGACGCTGCATCACACACAGGAGCGCCTGCGATGGTGTACTCAACGACGAACCTGGGTGCACGACTGGTAAAACTTCATTTTTTCGGATGAATCCAGGTTCTGTTTACAGCATCATGATGGTCGCATCCGTGTGTGGCGACACAGGAGCGCCTGCGATGGTGGACTCAACGACGAACCTGGGTGCACGACTGGTAAAACTTCATTTTTTCGGATGAATCAAGGTTCTGTTTACAGCATCATGATGGTCGCATCCGTGTGTGGCGACATCGCGGTGAACGCACATTGGAAGCGTGTATTCGTCATCGCCATACTGGCGTATCACCTGGCGTGATGGTATGGGGTGCCATTGGTTACACGTCTCGGTCACCTCTTGTTCGCACTGACGGCACTTTGAACAGTGGACGTTACATTGCAGATGTGTTACGCCTCGTGGCTCTACCCTCCATTCGATCTCTGCGAAACCCTACATTTTAGCAGGATAATGGACGACCGTATGTTGCAGGTCCTGTACGGGCCTTTCTGGATACAGAAAATGTTCGACTGCTGCCCTGGCCAGCCCATTCTCCAGATCTCTCACCAATTGTAAACGTCTGTTCAATGGTGGCCGAGCAACTGGCTCGTCACAATACGCCAGTCACTACTTTTGATGAACTGTGGTATCGTGTTGAAGCTCCATGGGCAGCTGTACCTGTACACGCCATCCAAGCTCTGTTTGACTCAATGCCCAGGCGTATCAAGGCCGTTATTACGGCCAGAGATGGTTGTTCTGGGTACTGACTTCTCAAGATCTATGCACCTAAATTGCGTGAAAATGTTATCAAATGTCAGTTCTAGTATATTTGTCCAATGAATACCCGTTTATTATCTGCATTTCTTCTTGGTGTAGCAATTGTAATAGCCAGTAGTGTATATATCGCTACTTTTGTCACATCAGTGTACGTAATCTGTGTATAAGAGTGATGGGACCGTCACTAATGGAAGTGATGCACTTTTGCAGATGACGACGACGATGACGATGACGACGTTCCAGTGCAGCCGGTGGTGGCCGCGGCACCAGTGCAGCCCGCCGCCCCCGCGGCCGTCGCTCCGGCGCAGGCAGCGCCTGCCGCTGCCGCCCCCGCCGCCGCCGCCGCTGCCGCCGCAGCCGCAGCCTCCGAAGAAACGGCCGCCTCGGCGGACTACACAGCGCCGGGTGAGCAAGCGCAGCCGCTGCAGTACGACGATGCGGAGGCAGACGCCGAAGCGGACAGCCAGGCGGAGGCGGAGTCCGCCGAGGAGGCGGCGGAGGCCGTGCCCGACGCGTCGGAGGTGCGCCCGGAGGCGGTCGCGGCGCCGCCCCCCGTCGTCCAGGAGCCGGTCGGCGCCGGCGGCGACGACGACGACGATGACGACGACGACGATGACGACGACGACCTGGGCGTCGGCGACCTCGACGAGGACGACGACGACGACGATGACGACGACGATGACGAAGACGACGACGAAGACGACGACGATCTGGACGTCACCGACGACGTCATCGAGGCGAAGAGATCACGTGAGTCCGCAAAAGCCAATCTTGCCTGATTACGCGCCCGGTCGCGGGGCGCCCGGCGAACGTACGAACACTCTCGCGCGTCTCGTTATTTATTTTAATTTATATATTTATTTTAAATATTTATTCGACGCCTACGTGTGGAAGATGAGAAGTGAGCGGTTGGCTTCGCAACTACGGAAGAGACACGTGTGGACTTCTCACAGACTACCTTTTTTTTGTGGTGCGAAAAGGGCGCTACCTTTGGGCTGAAAATAACTCGACCAAAGTAGAAAGACTATTAACCTTCTTCTGTTGCCCTGTACACTCGGAAATCTGTGCTGCCTATAATGTACGCATGGAGGATGAGTCCTGGTTTCGCGACCAGTAAATGTCACGTTGTGTGGTGACTGTAGATGCTCAGGGATCTAATGTGTACATTTTTACTGACTGAATCCGTGTAATGTGTCAGAAATTACAGAGTGATTCAATACACAAATTTTAATCAAAAAATGTGTTGTTATTTGAGCAGAAACATGTACCTGTCGAATACCTCAAACTACTAAGCGGCGTGACATCTACTAATTCACGATAACTGTTCTTATAAGACTAATAATCTACTAACGACCATGTAGCACATTTCAATGTAACACTGATAAAACAGTACGAACATTTTAACCCATAAACATAAACGTCTGGTTTCGGCATGAAATATCTCTTCTTTGTTTATTAGCTGTGTAACTGGCTTCTCATCTAACTGTTTTCGAATAACTGAGGGTGCTTCGATTTGTTAACACTTAAAATTCGGATACGCCTTCGTAAATATGTCCTTCTTATAATCAAGGAAGTTCAGTATAGTTTTCCATTTGTCGTCTACCTGAGGTTGTGAAACTGGTGGTTATTACCGTTCAAAATTTCCTGCGAACGATTGCATGTTTCTCTGGTTGCGACAACTGTCACTGGCTAAAGTCTCTAATATTAAAAAATCCATTTTTAATCCGCCTGTAAATGCTTCTAACTACATATGAAATGTATTTCACAGTTCAATTATCTTCAGATCCCAATTTGTACTCCTAAACTGTTATAGGAAAGGGACGAACATTTCCTTAACACAGAATAAGTCAAGGATTCTACCACGAATTCGAATGACTGATAAATCTCCCGAAAAGGATCTCTCCCTCTCTCTTTATTTCTCTTCTTGTCAGTCAAAGTTTTATCATTTCGATCTATAGGCCGTTTTGGTCCCGTCTTGCAGGGCAATTTCTGTTAGCCTGGGTAAGATCATGTCAGTTTAGGGCTACGCGCAGTCAGGAAACTTCGTATCTTTTTCTTACTATTTACAACTTTCTATCTGTCATGAAATACACGTTTACTGGAAGATAAAATAATAAAATTTGCGACATGAAAGAGACGACAAGTCTTTCAATGGGATAAAATTAAAAGAATTGCTTACAGCTCTCACTGAGTTTATTACATCAACGAACATGTACGGTTTAATCATTATATTTGAACTGCTCTAGTACGATTTGTGAACCGACTGAAAGCGTTAACTCATCACTGGCTCCTCTTCCTCCTTTCCAAAGATCACAATGACTCTCCCACAATGACAATAGCAGTCCAGAAAATGGATGTAGTGCAAACTGTGGCCTTAGTACAAGTATAATATCGTAGCTGGAAACGAAGTTGTTTTGCTCTTGGAGGATCAGTGGCAGAAAAATCCAACCTCCATTAGAATCTCAAGCCTGCGTCCGTTCTCTATTTCTACAGCAATGCTGGCGGCCACTGGCGCAAGACCAAACTTCAAGTCGCTTCTTAAGGTATGCTAGAGACAGCAGTTTTAAACTGTTTTAAATCGGTGGATAACTGCCAAGTTTCCTATCCTCTGGGGTTCATCCCAGTCGGTACTAGAAATTTTTTTCCCTCTAACTTTCACCTTAGGCAATAACATGTAATGTGAAACATGCGAAGTTGTACTGTGGTTCGGAATCCATGATAAACTGTAGGTATCCCTGTAATTTGTCTATGTAAATCAGTTCAAAGATGGGGTAATGCAAGAGCATATCACCTGCAAAAGAAGCATGCCTAGTGAAACAGTGCGGTGTTGAAACTAAGATTTAGGTTGAGGACAACTTAATATATTTTAAATGACCAACACGGATCATGCTCAGCTAAGACTTATAGTATATCAGCATTTGACGTTTGAGCTGGTTTAAAAACAACTTACATTTACATAGTTCCTCACTGGTGCGTGTTAGAATAGCGTACGGTCCTCAACATTTATATACAGTCAAAGAAACAGAACTTCTAATCACAGAGTCCATACAAGAGGCTCGGGTGCTTCTCCTGTCCCTTTTCCCCCACCACTGCGCACATGATTTATTTAGAAGAGCTCACATACGATCACTTATTGCGTAGAATCGTCTGTTTCGACTTCTTCGGCTGGCGTCTGTTTCATTGATGATCTGCCGCTTCACCACCACTACTAGCTTACATTCACAAAGAATTATCCTTCATCATCCATGATGAGAATATCAGCCGCTCGCGCTGACGAAACGCCTGCTTATCAGCCAAACAATCATCGGGAAGAACCAGAAGAAGTCGCTTCCAGGCAACAAGCAAAGAATTCGCTGTGAAAGTCGGATTGATTACACATGAATCACTTGCTTCAACTGGTGGTGTTTTTGAAACGAAGGCGCCCGTTTTCAAACACGGCTGCAATAACGTTGCATTGCATGATAGGGGTTGCCTGAGGGGAAAAAACCTCTTCTCTATAAGAAGCTCCTTCTTTTGAGTTTGTCAGAAACATCAAGACTCATTCCGTACAATCCAGCATGTTCTCTCGCCATTCCTTGTAAGCTCACCGTCAATTTTTACGAATGAGGGCGTTGTCCAAGTTGCCTCACGTTACTCGATTATAGGAGGAGGATTTTGTGATCTATTGCTAGATATACGTACATTGCGATCCCAATCTACAACGACCGATCTTTTTTTTCTGAAGCATTGTCAAAAAGGAGGCGAGAAACGTGAAAATCAATGCATGGCTCTTTCTCATCGGCACTTGTGCCAGATTGTATTTGCTCTACCCTCTAACTCCAGTAAGAGTGTTGCCACCGCCGTCGTTCCAGGAGAATTGGACAGTCCTATTAACAACAGCGAAGTTAAAACTGTGACCTTATAACTGACACCTTGTGCTTCCTGTTACTAACAGAGAGTGGTGACTTGGCTTCGTACGCTTCTAACGCTTTTGTGGATGACGCCTGACTAACACTACACTGACAGACTGGACCATCAGACACCCAACAGACTGCCGCCGCCAAACCGCAAACCGCCAACTAGCAGGTAAGTCCTGACTCCAGCTCAGCAGCATCATCACAACATCTACGGCGGCAACCTCGAGGTAAGTGACCAACACCTGTTACAGGACACCGAGAATTCAATAAGGGCATCGTCGATCTATATATACACACACTATCTGTTCAGTATTATCCAGACTCCTATTACTGTCCACCCTTCGCCTTCATGACGACGCGAACTCTGCTGGCCACACTATCAGCAGCTGTCTGAATGTTTGCGAAGGAATGGCAGCCCATTCTTCCTCAAGATCCGAAACCAGAGAAGGTAGTCATGTTGAACGCTGGGGTCTAGAGTGAAGTCGACGTTCTGACTAATCTTATAGGTGTTCCATTTGGTTCAGGTCGGGACTCTCGGCAGGCCAGTCTATTTCTGGGACATTACTGTCCACAAATCATTGTCTCACAGATGCTGCTGTATGACAGGGTGCATTATCATGCTGATACAAAAAATCATAACAACGAAAAAGACGCCCATAATGTTACAGTACCTCCTCCGCACTTAACTGTTGACACTATACACGCCGGCGTGTAACGTTCTCCAGACATTTGCTAAACTCAGACCCTTCCATAGCATTGGGGCAGGATATAGCATGATTCACCACTTCGGATTACTCGTTTCCAATCATCCACTGTTCAGTCCTCAAGCGTCTCTTGCCATTGACTACAGAAATGTGTGGCCTACGAGGAGCTGCTCGAACATTTTAAGCCATTCTTTTTAACTCCCTACGCACAGTCGTTGCGCCAGCTGGTCTGCTGGCAGCACCTTGGAACTCACGAGTGATTCCTTCCGCTGATATGATGCAATGCTCGACACTCCCTTTCCGTCATTACTTGACTTCTGCCTGGTCTTTATTTTGCTGTGGTTGCTCATTAGCATTTTCATCCACAATCGCATCACCAACAATCGACTTGGGTAGCTTTATAAAGGTTGAAACGTCCCTGATTGATCTGTTACACTGGTGACGTCCAACGACTAGTTCACACTCGAAGTCGCTGAGGTGCCCTGACCTACCAATCTTGCTGTTACTGCTTCTCTTCTGACAACACGATACTCCCCTCCTCCTTTTGTACTTGCGGGTCCACCTCTCGTGATGTGTAAAAAATGGTTCAAATGGCTCTGAGCACTATGGGATTTAACATCTGAGGTCATCAGTCCCCTAGAACTACTTAAACCTAACTAACCTAAGGATATCACACACATCCATGCCCGAGGCAGGATTCGAACCTGCGACCGTAGCGGTCGCGCGGTTCCAGACTGAAGCGCATAAAACCGCTTGGCCACACCGGCCGCCTCGTGACGTGTAGTTGTCAATTCCACATCACATAGGGGTGTCCCGATACTTTCGATCAGATAGTGAACATACCCAGCAAACCAATGTACAGTACTGGCACAGCGTAGTTCGCCCCAAAATTTACGGTTTTGTGTCCCATTACATTCGCCTATTGAGGTCTTTGCCAGATATAAGATGCTGACGGCAGAATGGTGGCACTATCTTTCTCGAATAAAAGTTCTCTAATTTGGATAAAATCGTTTTGGGCATTAGGTCGCGTAATTATGAAACACTAAAGCAACTTTCTTTAGGTTGAAACTTCCTGGCAGATTAAAACTGTGTGCCGGACCGAGACTCGAACTCGGAACCTTTGCCTTTCGCGGGCAAGTGCTCCACCAACTGAGCCACCCAAGCACGACCCACGACCCGTCCTCACAGCTTTACATCTACCAGTACCTCGTCTCCTACCTTCCAAACTTTACAGAAGCTCTCCTGTGAACCTTGCAGAACTAGCACTCCTGAAAGAAAGGATATTGCGGAGACATGGCTTAGCCACAGCCTGGGGGATGTTTCCAGAATCAGATTTTTCACTCTGCAGCGGAGTGTGCGCTGATATGAAACTTTCTGACAGATTAGGTTGTTTCTCGCTTTATCTCCTGGTACTCACCAAAGAATTTTCTTCCTCCAACTATTAGCCATTCATCTAGCTGCGTGTTCTGCTCTCTCCCGCTTAATTTTCATTACGGTCATAGTTATGTCTTGCACTCGATATGCGATGTTTAAGTTAATACGTGAAACGTGATAGTTGTTAGTTGTATTACAGTATAGAGGGAAGATGGATCCCGCCATAGGAAAATTAAACAGACATTTGGAGAAAAGAGAAGCAGCTGTATGATTATCAAGAGCTCAGACGGCAATCCAGAACTAAGCAAAGAAGGGAAAGCTGAAAGGTGGAAGGAGTATATAGAGAATACACAAGGGTGATGAACTTGAAGGCAATGTTATAGAAATGGAAGAGGGCGTAGATGAAGATGAGATGGGAGATATGATACTGCGAGAAGAATTTGACAGAGTACTGGAAGACCTAAGTAGAAACAATGACCCGGGAGTAGACGACATTCCTTTAGAGTTATTGAGACCTTTTCGAGAACGAGCCTCATGACAAAATTATTTGTTGTACACGATATATGAGACAGACTGTACACCCTCTGTCCTAAAGAAGAATTTAATAATTCCAAATGCAAAGAAGGCTGGTGCTGACGTCAAAATTAAGGTAGACATCTTTGTCTCAAATAATTCACTGCCACAGCGAAGTTACATAACGAGATAGCACGGAAAAGAAGAAAAAAAACTTTTCGGGCGTTCATTATAGCCTGTTTTACCGGGTCAACCCGAAGGTGAGGAAATGCGATCGTTACTAAGTGTGTTTCTGTACAGGAAGTGTATTATATAATGAAGTATGACATCAGTCCGATGGGTCATATGGCAGTCACTGCGCAATGAAGCCATTCGTAGTACTGTTGAGGCGTTCGTTGGTTTGAAAGTTTTCATTATACATTCAGATCCGAATGGCTAATACAACATTCCGGTTGAAGTAACTCTAAAACGTTTCCACTTCCTTAGACATAGTTGAGCACTAAATGCCAGGATCTAGTTTCTGTTTGGAACTATTTGAAGATTTTTATTACATAACACATAATTTTTCGGGAACGGTCTAAAAAAATTTGTCTCTGCGTTTCGCCTTCTACCTGAGTTAGAGTTGTTCGGTCCGTTATCGTCCGTGAGACTTCAAATTCTATTTTCTCGTCCTCATCAGCGTTTGTTAAGCTCCAAACGCACAACGCAAGAACAGGTGAACGATCGATGAGACCTACTTACAGCGTGTAATAACTGGAGGGTGAACCGGCCAATAATCGCGCAGACTCTGCCGCGCCTGCGCACTAAGGTGATATGTTCACTCCCTCACTGTTTTCACTGTTACGAAACGAGCGAATACTAATGAAACAACAGTAAAGAGGTCTCCATTGTCGACCACGGTGATTAGCGTTCGTACAAATGTTTTTTTTTTTTTTTTTTTTTTTTTTTTTTTTTTTTTTTTTACTACTGGTACGGGTATCGTTCCTTGAGACAAAGCAGGTTCCATCGTTTCACATTAACTATACCATCGGCAATAATTCATTAGAGCAGACTTCCCTCTATGCGTTAGTTTGAGCTTTGCTTACTGCTCAGCATCAGTGGCATACCGAATTAACTCTGCCAAACGTGCGCTCACGCGTGGCACACACTCGAAAGTCACGAAAGGAAGCTCAGTGCCTCGGGCTGCACGTGAAGCCACGCATCCCCCCAGAATCTAGTGTAAGCGCCTGCGGAGACAACGCATTGTTCAACACATTCTTGCCGTTGCGGAAGCCCGTGAACAACAATATGTTTGCGTAACACCTGTGATATTCATGCTACACATGCTGTTAAGGCGTTCAGAGTTTTTGGGTAGTTTACACTTCCAATTTTCGCTCATTCTCATCACAATTTTCGGTCAAAATATCCAATATTTTATGATTACATCAACAAGATCCAATTTTTGTTGTTGCTCGGAAGTCAAACTTGCGAATTCGTTCGAGAAAAGGCTGATGCAAACTGTCATATCCTTACTTGGAGCTGCTGGCTTGCTACTGACTGAACAACGTCAATTGTCTGCGAAATGCCTTTATATACCAGAATTCGAAGTTATGTGTTGAAATTTATTTTCGATTATGCTTGCGGATCTTGGAAATAGTGGAATAGGGTCTTTCTCCTTTCGTCGCCAGAAAGCGTCACACACAAGAGGCCAAAAAAAAAAAAAAAAAAAAAAAATGCAATATCCAAATGTGATTTCTGAATGAGATACCAGTTGCATAATGTTGTTTCCTCATATAGGGCGATCCAGCTGCCCCTACCTACGGGTTTTATGCAATCTTAAACACCTTCAAACACCACTTGCACAATTTTTACATCCCCTCCTTCGCAACGGGCAAACTATTAGCGCTACGGAAAAAATAAACAGGACCTTTTTCAAGAAAAACTTACGAAAGTGCCCTTCAAACACGCTTTTCATGAATAACTTGAAGACTGTGGCTTCCAACGAAAACACATTCCAGTGAAAAATTTAGCTACATTAAACTTCTTACAAAAAGGCCCTGTGTTCATTTTTTTAAAGGACTAATAGTTTGTGCTTAGAAAGCGAGAGAATATAAATATCTCGTGCTTGGTATCTGAAGGCATTGCAGGTTACATTAAACCCATAGGTAGGACATTGAAGGTTGCATAAAACCCATAGGTAGGAACAGCTGAATCATCCCGCATACAGAATGCAGATGACATTTGCTCATACCCGCACTATGCAGTCGCACTGAAATAGTAATCAATTGCATATCCGAGTGTGTACAGAACTGATCCAAAAAGCAAGTACCGTTTGCGCATGTCTCCCACGCATCTGACTGCGATGGTCACACATGCGCAGTTGCATCCTTCAACTCGAGAAAGAAATAGCTTATCCATTTTGTTTCACTATATTAACGTTTGAAGGCATTCTTTGACGGTAATCACGTTAAAAACTACCCATCTGTCCGTCCGCTGTGAAAGAAGTGCGTTTTCAAGTTTTTGAATGTGACTGTGAGAAATTCATCATCAGATAAGTGAAATTTATGGAGAGAACGCGATGGGTGAGGTATTGCCCGAAAGTGGGTTTGGATGTTTAACGAAGGAATGGATAATGTCCACGACGAAAAACGCAGTGGACGCCCGCCGTTGATTACCGTAGAATTGGTGCGCTGCATCGACGACCAAGTTCGTTACAACAGGCGAATATCGATTTCTCATGGGTCGCTTCATTTTCAAAAAGTGTCGTTATCTTTATTACACGAAACTGATACTGAACACAATTGCACCGAAATGATTGTTTGTGAGCAAGAGAAAGGGGGGGGGGGGGGGTTGGTGTATTTTTAATATTTTGGAAGACGAATGGCGACTTGTAGCCACAACAAATTTTCCGACCCCAGCGTGTTAAAAATGTGTGTAATACTGACTTTTAAATCTCTTTCTTGAAAGGAGAACACCTGAATGCACTTTTTTTTTCTTTCCCTGGGAGCTAGAGGGGAAGGGGAGTGGTTCCCCGTTGCCCATAGGTATGAGCGCCCTTGACTGAACATTTGCACTACAAAAAGTCATGCGCTCGATGGGTACCGAAAACTCTAACTTTTGGTCAAAACGGAAACGCATGGGAACATCCTTGGAGTTTTTCCGGCGTTATGTGACAGAAGGAAATGATTTTTTGAAAAGGATTGTCACAGGTGATGAGACATGGATTTGTTACAAGACATCTGAAACGAAACGACTGTCACTGGAATAGCGGCATACTGATTCTCCAAAACCCAAAACAGGCACCTCTATCTTCAAGAAAAATCATATGCACTGAGTTTTGGGACTGTCGAGGATTTTGTTAGTGGACTGGATGGAACGACACGCGACAATCTGTGAGACACTGAAGAGCTAACGGCGCGTGATACATGACAGGCGTGGACTACTGACTTGCGGTATTGTGTTCGCGCATGAGACCGCGTTAGCGCAAGCTGCACTCGTAACGAGGACGCTTCTTGATTCATCTCGCTGGGAACAATTCTGTCACCTTTCTTACAGTCTCGACCTAGCTCCGTCCGACTTCCATTTGTTTTCCCGTCTCAAGTAATCTTGCCGATTAGCACTGTGCGAGTAATGGTGAGATCTGTGTAAACGTCCAAATCTCGTTCAAGTCGCAGACGGCCGAATTCCACGAAGCAGGTGTGTTGCAGTTAATGACGAGATATGACACATGCCATATTCGCATGGTGAATGTGCCGAAAACAAGTTTGAGATGTGTAGATTTTTCTGTAATAAAATACGCACGATGACAAATTGTTGACCTTTTCTGATGTCCAAAGGGTACTTGCTTTCTGGATCAGCTTTCTACTATACTTCATGCCAGTTTGACGTTACTGAATGTGTCATTCATACTGTTACAGTTTTAATGGCTAGCAGCATAAGATTCTTGTGTTACGTGATTTTGAGGCAGAAGCGAAGAATCAGACATGTCCAAATGATCGTGAAGGAACGTGTAGAGGCTCTAGTTGTCACCGCCAGACATCGTTCTGCTTCAGCAGTTAAATCTGCACCTGCAGACGTACAAAATAGAGCCATAAACGTATTCGGTTTCCGTAGCAGATGACGCATCGGGTGCGTGACAGGTGTGGCGCGCGGGAGGTGGTGGCCGCTAGCGGTATGGGGGCAGCCAACCAGCCAGCAGGTAGCAGCGGGCCGTCGACCTCTGCTCGTTGTCCCACATCGGGATAACGGCCTCCGGCACCTACAGCCGCGTCTCGAGTCGATGTCACTCGAAGCGCAGCCATTCACTTTTTACCCTTCCATTTATGCCGCTGCGTAAAGGAGGCACGCCGGAAGAAGTGATTGGTAGTTTAGATATTTTCGAATGAACGTTTCACTAATCTCGGGGCGTAGAGGAAAACAGCAACATCTGAGTTATTGTCTCAGCCACATTGAGGTCATGAGACACGAAGCACTAGCACGGTTTCTGACGAAGATCGGGGGGGTCATCCGTGGTCTTACTGAAAATAAATAAACAAATTAAAAGAACTCGTCGTTAATGGCACACATCAAAAAAAGTTTTGCATCGTCTCGGTTCCGAGAGTTCCGGAACCTGTACAGAAAATTGGAATAGAGATCGACATAAACGTCATTTCCGCCCTTTTTATTGTTCATGAAAACTACACATTGTATGTTGTACCACCATACAGCGAGACTTTCACAGGTGGTGGTCCAGATTGCTGTACACACCAGTACCTCTAATAACCAGTAGCACGTACACTTACATTGATGCATGCCTGTATTCGTCGTGGCATACTATCCACGAGTTCATCAAGGCACTGTTGGTTCAGATTATCCCACTCCTCAACGGCGATTTGGCGTAGATCCCTCAGAATGGTTGGTGGATCACGTCGTTCTTAAACAACCCTTTTCAATCTATCCCAGGCGTGTTAGATAGGGTTCATGTCTGGAGAACATGCTGGCCACTCTAGTCGAGCGATGTCGTTATCCTGAAGGAAGTCATTCACAAGATGTGCACGATGGGGGCGCGAATTGTCGTCCATGAAGACGAATGGCACGCCAATATGCTGCCAGTATGGGTGCACTATCGGTCGGAGGATAGCATTCACGTATCGTACAGCCGTTATAGCGCCTTCCATGGCCACCAGCGACGTAAGTCGGCCCCACATGCTACCCCAAAACAGCAGGGAACCTCCATCTTATGCACTCGCTGGACAGTGTGTCTAACGCGTTCAGCCTGACCGGATTGCCTCCAAACATGTCTCCGACGATTGTCTGGTTGAAAGCATATGCGACACTCATCGGTGAAGAGAACGTGATGCCAATCCTGAGCGGTCTAATAGGCGCTGCTCATGCATGGTTGTTGACATCTTTGGGCGGGTTTAGTGACATCTCTGAACAGTCAAAGGGATTGTGTCTGTAATACAATATCCATAGTCAACGTCTATATTTAGGAGTTCTGAGAACCAGGGTGATGCAAAACTTTTTTTGATGTGTGTAATTTGATGAAGACAAGTAAACCTAAATTACAACTTCGCTCATGCGGTGCGAACGTCTTTTTCAGTGTGATATGCTGCGGAGGCAAGGTTAAAGAAAAACCAAGTCTTGCTCATAGCATTCGGCAACCTAGAAAATGCGTTCGATATTGTGAAAACGTACCGGATTATCAAAATTCTGAGAAGAATAGAAGTAAGCTGCAGGGAAAGACGGCCTATATACAATATGTACAAGAACCAAGAGGGAGCAATAACAGTGGAAGACAAAGAGTGAAGTGCTCGGTTTAAAAACGGTGTAAGACAGAGTTGCAACCTTTCACCCCTACTGTTCAATCTACAGGGTGTTACAAAAAGGTACGGCCAAACTTTCAGGAAACATTCCTCACACACAAAGAAAGAAAATATGTTATGTGGACATCTGTCCGGAAACGCTTACTTTCCATCTTAGAGCTCATTTTATTACTTCTCTTCAAATCACATTAATCATGGAATGGAAACACACAGCAACAGAACGTACCAGCGTGACTTCAAACACTTTGTTACAGGAAATTTTCAAAATGTCCTCCGTTAGCGAGGATACATGCATCCACCCTCCGTCGAATGGAATCCCTGATGCGCTGATGCAGCCCTGGAGAATGGCGTATTATATCACAGCCGTCCACAATACGAGCACGAAGAGTCTCTACATTTGGTACCGGGGTTGTGCAGACAAGAGCTTTCAAATGCCCCCTTAAATGAAAGTCAAGAGGGTTGAGGTCAGGAGAGCATGGAGGCCATGGAATTGGTCCGCCTCTACCAATCCATCGGTCACCGAATCTGTTGTTGAGAAGCGTACGAACACTTCGAGTGAAATTTGCAGGAGCTCCATCGTGCATGAACCACATGTTGTGTCGTACTTGTAAAGGCACATGTTCTAGCAGCACAGGTAGAGTATCCCGTATGAAATCATGGCGGTGAATCGAGAAAGTACAGTACATACTGACGAAACTAAAATGAGCTCTAACATGGAAATTAAGCGTTTCCGGACACATGTCCACATAACATCTTTTCTTTATTTGTGTGCGAGGAATGTTTCCTGAAAGTTTGGCCGTACCTTTTTGTAACACCCTGTATACATCGAAGAAGCAATAAAAGAACGGTTCAAGAGTGAAATTAAAATTCAGCGTGAAAGGATATCAGTGTTAAGGTCTGCTGGTGATATTGCTATCCTCAGTGAATGCGAAGAAGAATTATAGTTTTTGTTACAGGGAATGAACAGTCTAATGAGTATAGAATAAGGATTGAGAGTAAAGCGGAAAAAGACAGAAATAATGAAATGTAGCAGAAAAGAGAGTAGCGAGAAACTTAACGTAAGGATTGGGGATAACGAATCAGACGAAGTTAGCGTATTCTGCTATCTTTAAAGCAAAATTATCTATGACGGACGAAGCAAGGAAGACGTAAAAACAGATCAGTACAAGCAAAGAGCGCATTCGTGTCTAAGATTGGTCTGCCGGTATCAAGCATTGGACTTAGTTTGAGGAAGAAATTTCTGAGAATGTAAGTTTGGAGTACAGCACTGTGTGGTAGTGAATCATGGACAGTGGGTTCAAATGGCTCTGAGCACTATAGGACTTAACATCTGAGGTCATCAGTCCCCTAGAACTTAGAACTAGTTAAACCTAACTAACCTAAGGACATCACACACCTTCATGCCCGAGGCAGAATTCGAACCTGCGACCATAGAGGTCGCGCGGTTCCAGACTGAAGCGCTTAGAACCGCTCGGCCACGGTAGCCGGCCATGGACAGTGGGAAAACCGCAACAGAAGAGAAGCGAAGAGTTCGAGATGTGGTGCTATAGAAGAATGTTGAAAGTTAGGTGGACTAATAAGGTAACGAAAATGGATGTTCCCCACAGAATCGGTGAAGGATGGAAAATATGGAAAACAATGACAAGAAAAAGAGACACGATGATAAGACATGTATTAAGGCATCACGAAATAACCTCTATGTACTTGAGGGAACAGAGGGCAAAATGTGTAGAAGAAAACAGAGATTGGAATACATCCAACAAATAATTGCAGACGTAAGGTACAGTGCTGCTCTAAGATAAAAAAATGTCGTAGGACTAGGGACTCCCGCCGGGTAGACCGTTCGCCAGGTGCAAGTCATTCGATTTGACGCCACTTCGGCGACTTGCGCGTCGTGGGGATGAAATGATGATGCTTAGGACAACATAACAGCCAGTCCCGAAGCGGGAATCGAACCCGGGCCCTTAGAATTGACATTCTGTCGCGCTGACCACTCAGCTACCGGGGACGGACTACTCTAAGCTCAAGAGGTTAACGCAGGAGAGGAATTCGTAGCGGACCGCATCAAACCAGTCAGAAGAAGAACGAGTTGCGAATTGAGGTAAAAAGTTTGTTTACTATCACTTTAAAGCGCATGAAATGTCGTCAGGTGTCATATAATGTCAGTCCAACGTATTTGATATAAATAATACCATGTCAGCAATAACAAAATGTAATATGTAATGTGCTATTACTGCCGTAGTCAATAAAAGCATCGCAAGTAGATAATGATATGGTCAGTGTCGTAAATTCTGAAAAATAGGGTTCATTACAGATCGCTGTGGAGCGTTGGTGGCGATGGGTATTTCGAACAGCTAACAGCGTATTTATGTCTTATTTCCTTCAGCGTCGACGAGCGGTAGCCATAAAGTTTCAACTGTTATCTCAAAAGATTCACTTGATGTAATTAATTTTTTGTTTGTTTGCTGTTAGATGTGTGCTGTTCTGATAAACACTGAAATTTCCTTTGCATAGTGCCGTAGCAAGCCGCTAGAGGAGCCAAACCAAAATGGCACTGTCCACTAAAACATAATGAATGTCTTGTGGCGAGGACCAGATGCCAGATCGCCTGGTGCAAGTCTTTTGAGGTGACACCACTTCAGCGATTTGCGCGTCGATAAGGATGAAATGATGATGTTTAAGACAGCACAGACACCCAGTCCCTGAGCGGAGAAAATCTCCAACCCAACCGGGAATCGAACCTTAGCCCCCCGGCATGTAAGCCGGCGCGCTGTCTTCTCAGCTACGGTGGCGGACACTGTTCACTGATAACGTCGAGATGGATTTGTTTGCAGTAGCGGCGTGTTGCAGTACGGTGGCACATACATTTCAGTGTATACCAGGACTATATAAATGCTTTTCTCATGGTCCCTATCGGAAGAATTGCCCAACACTTTTCTGCGTATTTGTCAACCTTGCAAGTTACACGTTGTCCAGTCACGTTAATGTGACCACCTCTCGAAAACTCAAATAGCCACCTTTTGGAGCGAGGTCCGCTACTCAACGCGCAAGAAGAGAGTTAATGGGGTTCTAGAAGGTACCATCAGGGATGTGGAACCATGCCGACTCCAGTGTCGTAGCCAGCTGCACTGGGTTTCTCGGTTGAGGATTCAAGGCGCGAACAGCCCGGTCGAGATGGTCCCACAGATTACCAAATGGTTCAAATGGCTCTGAGCACTATGGGATTTAACTTCTGAGGTCATCAGTCCCTTAGAACTTAGAACTACTTAAACCTAACTAACCTATGGACATCACACACATCCATGCCCGAGGCAGGATACGAATCTGCGACCGTAGCGGTCGCGTGGTTCCAGACAGACGCGCCTAGAACCGCTCGGCCACACCAGCCGGCCCAAAAATCTACTTTCAGGTGTGAGTATGAAGGCTTTTCAGCCGGAATCATGTTCTGTAACATTCTTCGAGTTTGACATACCATGACGAAGGCCACGTACACTATTGACTAGGACTTTGGTTAATTTTACAATATGGTGTGATCTACAGAAGATTATTACGGAAGTTGCAATCATACTTCGATTGAAAATTTCTATAATTCACCTATGTATTAATGACCTGTCGTCACGATATCTGTCCGCCCCGATAGCTGAGTGGTGAGCTCGGCGGTCTGTCACGCCAAGGGGCCCGGGTTCGATTCCCGGCTGGGTCTGAGATTTTCTCCGCTCAGGGACTGGGTGTTGTGTTGTCCTCATTATCATTTCATCATTATCAGTGGAAGGCAACGGGAAACCGCCACTGGAATCACTTCCCTAGACGCTCATGCGGTGGACCTCTCTGACGAGGCTTCCCTCATGGCAAGAACACAAAGTTAAGTCACGATATCTCGGGAGAAACCTTAAAGCCCCACCACAGTTAATCTTAAAATACGTTTCCGACCTTCCGACAGAATCAATCTTTCGCTCCACGGCCGAATGTCTTGAGAACACATGTCTGACATCAGTCTGGTACAGGGCGGGGCAAACAAAAGTGGCCCAGAGAACAGAGTTCCAGAGCACAAAGAAATACAGCAGGGGAAAGGAAATATAGTATTAACCTGACTATAGCAGGTGTTGAAAGTGACCACAATTCATGTCTTGGCACTTCTGGGCATTTGTCAGCAAGTTGCCGAAGGCGTACCGAAGCTGCACTGCTGGAATTGCTGCGATCTCATCCGCAATGTTCTGCCGCAGTTCTTGAAGACTATGAGAGACGTTGCGGTACACCCTAGACTTGAGGGATCCCCACACAAAGTAATCGCATACTGACAGATCAGGTGACCAGGTTGGCCAGCTATGGCCGCGGTCAGACCGACCGCTGCTAACAACTCTGTCAGACGTGAAGATTGTGTAAATATGCTCCAACGTTCGGCAGGCTGAAAGGGCAGTTACCCCATCCCGTTAGAAGTAACTGTTGGTCTTTTCCTCATCCGTTAATACTGCCACAATTAGTTTCAAAATGCTGGAAATGTAACGCGCCGGAGTCAGCGTCTGATGAAAGAAGATGGGACACTGCACACCAAACACCAGCCTTCTAATCACGCAATAGTGTTTCGCGGAAGTTATGAGGATTCTCCGCTGCCCAGAACCTGTGATTGTGTCAGTTGACATAACCACTCAGGTGAAGCCAAGTTTCGTCAGACATAAAGAACAGAGCCATGTCCGTGCCATTCATTGTTACTCAGTACACAGCCACTCACAAAACTGGAGGCGCTGAGGAGCGTCTGCTGGTTTTAATGCATCAATAACAACACTCGGTAAGGATGCATGTGCAGGTCCAGATGGAGTATTGAGCAGGAAAATTACACTTTTAAAAGCTATTAATGTCAGTTGACATTGGGGATTCGACTGATGCTAAATGCATATTATTTTAAAATACTGGTGAGTAGAGCGGGCCGCACAAGTAACTGGTTCAGACCGCATGCGGCTCACAGGTCGCAGTTCGACGAACACTGCTCTACGGCTTATCGTACCTGCATGATGTATTACTGATCAAAGGTGTCTGTCACTGCTCATTAATAACAAGAATGAGACAAATACGAAAATGCTATATTAATGTCTAATCGGGTGTGCCCGGTACGTGCCATTCCATTCCTGATGTCAAATGAATTACCAATGAAATACGGATCCAGATAGCATCGTTATCCTCATTCTCTGCTTTCATCGACAACTGCACCATGCGTCTCCTACTCAAATTATAGGTAATCTTTCTGACCGTGAAGTTTCTCCCATTGCAGCACGGAAAGCGCTTCGTTCAGCATTCCATCCCGATCCCCTTTACCAACTACACGATGGAAAGGATAAAAGTGACCCGGACTAGTGGATACGATTGGACGTGAATGCATACATACACTCCTGGAAATTGAAATAAGAACACCGTGAATTCATTGTCCCAGGAAGGGGAAACTTTATTGAGACTCATTCCTGGGGTCAGATACATCACATGATCACACTGACAGAACCACAGGCACATACACACAGGCAACAGAGCATGCACAATGTCGGCACTAGTACAGTGTATATCCACCTTTCGCAGCAATGCAGGCTGCTATTCTCCCATGGAGACGATCGTAGAGATGCTGGATGTAGTCCTGTGGAACGGCTTGCCATGCCATTTCCACCTGGCGCCTCAGTTGGACCAGCGTTCGTGCTGGACGTGCAGACCGCGTGAGACGACGCTTCATCCAGTCCCAAACATGCTCAATGGGGGACAGATCCGGAGATCTTGCTGGCCAGGATAGTTGACTTACACCTTCTAGAGCACGTTGGGTGGCACGGGATACATGCGGACGTGCATTGTCCTGTTGGAACAGCAAGTTCCCTTGCCGGTCTAGGAATGGTAGAACGATGGGTTCGATGACGGTTTGGATGTACCGTGCACTATTCAGTGTCCCCTCGACGATCACCAGTGGTGTACGGCCAGTGTAGGAGATCGCTCCCCACACCATGATGCCGGGTGTTGGCCCTGTGTGCCTCGGTCGTATGCAGTCCTGATTGTGGCGCTCACCTGCACGGCGCCAAACACGCATACGACCATCATTGGCACCAAGGCAGAAGCGACTCTCATCGCTGAAGACGACACGTCTCCATTCGTCCCTCCATTCACGCCTGTCGCGACACCACTGGAGGCGGGCTGCACGATGTTGGGGCGTGAGCGGAAGACGGCCTAACGGTGTGCGGGACCGTAGCCCAGCTTCATGGAGACGGTTGCGAATGGTCCTCGCCGATACCCCAGGAGCAACAGTGTCCCTAATTTGCTGGGAAGTGGCGGTGCGGTCCCCTTCGGCACTGCATAGGATCCTACGGTCTTGGCGTGCATCCGTGCGTCGCTGCGGTCCGGTCCCAGGTCGACGGGCACGTGCACCTTCCACCGACCACTGGCGACAACATCGATGTACTGTGGAGACCTCACGCCCCACGTGTTGAGCAATTCGGCGGTACGTCCACCCGGCCTCCCGCATGCCCACTATACGCCCTCGCTCAAAGTCCGTCAACTGCACATACGGTTCACGTCCACGCTGTCGCGGCATGCTACCAGTGTTAAAGACTGCGATTGAGCTCCGTATGCCACGGCAAACTGGCTGACACTGACGGCGGCGGTGCACAAATGCTGCGCAGCTAGCGCCATTCGACGGCCAATACCGCGGTTCCTGGTGTGTCCGCTGTGCCGTGCGTGTGATCTTTGCTTGTACAGCCCTCTCGCAGTGTCCGGAGCAAGTATGGTGGGTCTGACACACCGGTGTCAATGTGTTCTTTTTTCCATTTCCAGGAGTGTATAACCACACCTCGTGATGCATATACCATGTGTACACCCGCCACGTGGTCCACACCGGTTCAGACTATAAGCTGGACTGTGTCAGTGTGAGTGGAGCAGTGCAAAGGGGACGATGATACTCAGAGTGGAACAAAGGGTTCGTTGCGGAAAGTTTCGTAACAACACCGTCGTGTTCATTTGTTTGCTGAGAAGTTTAATGGTGTCAAAGTGCCAGCAAAGACTGCCACACAACATGAAACTTCCTGGCAGATTAAAACTGTGTACCGGACCGAGATTCGAATTCGGGGCCTTTGCCTTTCGCGAGAAAGTATCATCTGAGCTACTCAAGCACGACTCACGACCCATCCTCACAGCTTCAATTTTGCCATTACCTCGTCTCCTAACTTCCAAAACTCATTTCCTACCTTGCAGAAGGTAGGAGACCAGGTACTGGCAGAACTGATCCTTTGAGGAGGCGTCGTGAGTCGTGCTTGGGTAGCTCAGATGGTGTGGCTCCCCGTCGGAGGTTCGAGTCCTCCCTCCGGCATGGGTGCGTGTGTTGTCCTTAGCGTAGGTTAGTTTAAGTTAGATTAAGTAGTGCGTAAGCTTAGGGACCGATGTCCTCAGTAGTTTGGTACCATAAGACCTTACCACAAAAAAAAAGTCGGCACGGTAGCTCAGCGTGTTCGGTCAGAGGGCTGCTCGCCTTCTGTAATAAAAAAGCTGAGTAAAGGAATCAACGATCAACTTGAACGGATGTCTTGTGACGTCCGCCCAGACCAAACGCAACGAACAATACCGAACAAAACGCAAAAAAAAGAAAAAAAGAGAGAAAGGAAAAGATAGTAGAGCACTTGCCCTCGAAAGGCAAAGATCGGAGTTCGAGTCTCGGTCCGGCACAAAGTTTTAACCTGCCAGGAAGTTTCATATCAGTGCACACTCCGCTGCAAAGTGAAAATAGCATTCTGTAATGCCACACAACTTTTAGTCCGAAAATGGCATCAGACGGCATCTACTTTGAACAAGTCGGAAAACATTCTTAAACGTGGCCGCACACGGCAAGAAATGTGAAATGTGGCTGCAGTTCACCAGAAAATGCTTCAAAGTCCTACCAAATCAACCCGACGCCTGTTGCAAAAGACCGGCATAACACGTCGATCCTGCAGAAAAGTACTCCTCCTGGACCTTCTCATGCGTTACTACCGAGTGTCTGTTATTGACGCCTTAAAAAGAAAAAAAAGCATATGCTCCTCGCTGCCTCCAGTTTTGTGAGTGGCTGTTCACTGAGTAACAATGAATGGCTTGGACATGGATCTGTTCTGTATGTCTGATGAAATCCGGTTTCGCCTGAGCTGTTATGTCATCTCACAGAATCACAGGTTCTGGGCAGCGCAGACTCCCCATAACTTCCACAAAACACCATTGCATGATTAGAAGCCTGGGGTTTGGTGTGCAGTGTCTGTACACCGTCCCATCTTCTTTCATCAGAGCCTGACTTCGTCGCGTTACATTTCCAACATTTTGAAACCATTTGTGGCAGTACTAACGGAGGAGGAAAAGGCCAACAGTGACTTCCAACAGGAAGGAGTAACTGCCCTTTCAGCCTTTCGAATCTTGGAGCGCATTTACACAATCTTCATGGCTGACAGAGTTGTTGCCAGAAGTCAGTTTGGTCGCGGCCTAGCTGGCCACGCTGGTCTCTTGATCTGCCAGTGTGCCATTGCTTTGTGTGAGGAGCCCTCAAGCCTAAGATGTATTGTAGCAGAGCATTTCCGATGAGACTGCAGCAATTCCAGCAGTGCAACTTCGATCCGCCTTCAGCAATTTGCTGACAAGGGCCCAGAAGTGCCACGAGGTGAGTTGTGGTCACTTTCAATGTCTGCTATAGTCAGGTTAGCACTGCATTTCCTTTCCTCTTGTGAGTTTCTTTGTGCTCTGGAACTGTTCTCTTGGGCCACTTTTGTTTGCACCACCCTGTACATAAATGCATCATGTGCGAAAATTCTGGGATTACTATTAACATTGTCTGCATGGTCATTAATGTACAATGTGATCAGCAAGGGTCGCAAAAGCACTTGCCTGGGGCACACCTGAAGTTACTTCTGCATATATCGATGACTCTTCGTCCAAGATAACATACTGCGTCCTCCCTACTAAGAAATCCTAAACCAGATTGAAATGTAGTTTGATAAGTCACTAGTCTGGGTATTCTGACATTGGCCTCTCAATATTATATATATATATATATATATATATATATATATATATATATATATATATATATATATATATATATATATATATATATACACTCCTGGAAATGGAAAAAAGAACACATTGACACCGGTGTGCCAGACCCACCATACTTGCTCCGGACACTGCGAGAGGGCTGTACAAGCAATGATCACACGCACGGCACAGCGGACACACCAGGAACCGCGGTGTTGGCCGTCGAATGGCGCTAGCTGCGCAGCATTTGTGCACCGCCACCGTCAGTGTCAGCCAGTTTGCCGTGGCATACGGAGCTCCATCGCTGTCTTTAAAACTGGTAGCATGCCGCGACAGCGTGGACGTGAACCGTATGTGCAGTTGACGGACTTTGAGCGAGGGCGTATAGTGGGCATGCGGGAGGCCGGGTGGACGTACCGCCGGATTGCTCAACACGTGGGGCGTGAGGTCTCCACAGTACATCGATGTTGTCGCCAGTGGTCGGCGGAAGGTGCACGTGCCCGTCGACCTGGGACCGGACCGCAGCGACGCACGAATGCACGCCAAGACCGTAGGATCCTACGCAGTGCCGTAGGGGACCGCACCGCCACTTCCCAGCAAATTAGGGACACTGTTGCTCCTGGGGTATCGACGAGGACCATTCGCAACCGTCTCCATGAAGCTGGGCTACGGTCCCGCACACCGTTAGGCCGTCTTCCGCTCACGCCCCAACATCGTGCAGCCCGCCTCCAGTGGTGTCGCGACAGGCGTGAATGGAGGGACGAATGGAGACGTGTCGTCTTCAGCGATGAGAGTCGCTTCTGCCTTGGTGCCAATGATGGTCGTATGCGTGTTTGGCGCCGTGCAGGTGAGCGCCACAATCAGGACTGCATACGACCGAGGCACACAGGGCCAACACCCGGCATCATGGTGTGGGGAGCGATCTCCTACACTGGCCGTACACCACTGGTGATCGTCGAGGGGACACTGAATAGTGCACGGTACATCCAAACCGTCATCGAACCCATCGTTCTACCATTCCTAGACCGGCAAGGGAACTTGCTGTTCCAACAGGACAATGCACGTCCGCATGTATCCCGTGCCACCCAACGTGCTCTAGAAGGTGTAAGTCGACTACCCTGGCCAGCAAGATCTCCGGATCTGTCCCCCATTGAGCATGTTTGGGACTGGATGAAGCGTCGTCTCACGCGGTCTGCACGTCCAGCACGAACGCTGGTCCAACTGAGGCGCCAGGTGGAAATGGCATGGCAAGCCGTTCCACAGGACTACATCCAGCATCTCTACGATCGTCTCCATGGGAGAATAGCAGCCTGCATTGCTGCGAAAGGTGGATATACACTGTACTAGTGCCGACATTGTGCATGCTCTGTTGCCTGCGTCTATGTGCCTGTGGTTCTGTCAGTGTGATCATGTGATGTATCTGACCCCAGGAATGTGTCAATAAAGTTTCCCCTTCCTGGGACAATGAATTCACGGTGTTCTTATTTCAATTTCCAGGAGTGTATATACACACTCCTGGAAACTGAAATAAGAACACCGTGAATTCATTGTCCCAGGAAGGGGAAACTTTATTGACACATTCCTGTGGTCAGGTACATCACATGATCACACTGACAGAACCACAGGCACATACACACAGGCAACAGAGCATGCACAATGTCGGCACTAGTACAGTGTATATCCACCTTTCGCAGCAATGCAGGCTGCTATTCTCCCATGGAGACGATCGTAGAGATGCTGGATGTAGTCCTGTGGAACGGCTTGCCATGCCATTTCCACCTGGCGCCTCTGTTGGACCAGCGTTCGTGTTGGACGTGCAGACCGCGTGAGACGACGCTTCATCCAGTCCCAAACATGCTCAATGGGGGACAGATCCGGAGATCTTGCTGGCCAGGGTAGTTGACTTACACCTTCTAGAGCACGTTGGGTGGCACGGGATACATGCGGACGTGCATTGTCCTGTTGGAACAGCAAGTTCCCTTGCCGGTCTAGGAATGGTAGAACGATGGGTTCGATGACGGTTTGTATGTACCGTGCACTATTCAGTGTCCCCTCGCCGATCACCAGTGGTGTACGGCCAGTGTAGGAGATCGCTCCCCACACCATGAGCCGGGTGTTGGCCCTGTGTGCCTCGGTCGTATGCAGTCCTGATTGTGGCGCTCACCTGCACGGCGCCAAACACGCATACGACTATCATTGGCACCAAGGCAGAAGCGACTCTCATCGCTGAAGACGACACGTCTCCATTCGTCCCTCCATTCACGCCTGTCGCGACACCACTGGAGGCGGGCTGCACGATGTTGGGGCGTGAGCGGACGACGGCCTAACGGTGTGCGGGACCGTAGCCCAGCTTCATGGAGACGGTTGCGAATGGTCCTCGCCGATACCCCAGGAGCAACAGTGTCCCTAATTTGCTGGGAAGTGGCGGTGCGGTCCCCTACGGCACTGCGTAGGATCCTACGGTCTTGGCGTGCATCCGTGCGTCGCTGCGGTCCGGTCCCAGGTCGACGGGCACGTGCACCTTCCGCCGACCACTGGCGACAACATCGATGTACTGTGGAGACCTCACGCCCCACGTGTTGAGCAATTCGGCGGTACGTCCACCCGGCCTCCCGCATGCCCACTATACGCCCTCGCTCAAAGTTCGTCAACTGCACATACGGTTCACGTCCACGCTGTCGCGGCATGCTACCAGTGTTAAAGACTGCGATGGAGCTCCGTATGCCACGGCAAACTGGCTGACACTGACGGCGGCGGTGCACAAATGCTGCGCAGCTAGCGCCATTCGACGGCCAACACCGCGGTTCCTGGTGTGTCCGCTGTGCCGTGCGTGTGATCATTGCTTGTACAGCCCTCTCGCAGTGTCCGGAGCAAGTATGGTGGGTCTGACACACCGGTGTCAATGTGTTCTTTTTTCCATTTCCAGGAGTATATATATATATATATATATATATATATATATATATATATATATATATATATATTCTTTACCGTCGTTTCTTGTTAACAATATCAGCCTATTCCCAAGAATTAGAAGCTTTCACTCAATTAATGATGGTCAGAAATCCAATCTGCATTTGGATCGCTCTTCCTTGACTCTTGTGCAGAAAAGTGTACCGTATACTGCTGCATCCATTTTCGATAAGCTACAACAGAAATTCAAAAATCTTAGCTGTAATCCACGCGCTTTCAAATCGAAACTGAAGAGTTTCCTCATGAGTCACACGTTTTATTCTGTCGAGTAGTTCCTTGAAAAATTAAGCTGATTCCTATATTACATTGTTGATTGTATTTCCTTAAACTTATGGCTTGTCTTTTTTTGGGTTCATAGACATTTTATTTTCTCTCTTTTGCTTTTATGTCGTAATTTCATGTACTGATACGTTCCATGACCTTGAAGATTTGCTCCTCAATTTGGGCCTACGGAACTAGATGCGTAAAATAAAAAAATAATTAAAAGTCATGTGATCTTACTTTCGGTAATAAGCGCAGGCGTGGTGCTGCATCAAACGCTTTTCGGAAATCAAGAAATAGCGCATCTACTTGACTGTCTTGATCCATGGTTTCAGGATACAATGTGAGAAAAGTGCAGATATGTAGACAAGCAGACCGAACAAGAAATTAATTCTCCCTGTGAGATATCACGGTGATACTGTAATGCCGCTTCTAGCCTTGACAGTGCCGAGGAAGAGAGTCAATAACATTCTATGGGTATGCCTCATCCAGATGAGGCTACTCACTGATAATAAAGTACCAGATTGCAGAGAAGTCGACTGCTACGTTTCACCTGCTGTTCTACACATCCTCAGGCATTACGTATGGGTTTAAGGCTGAGTGATACACCGGGCCATTCAGTATGGAATAGGACGGCATGGTGGCTGGGTGTTCGTTGCACCAGGAAAATATGCATGCAGCCCCATCTGCAAGGCTGTTGTCATCCTGGAAGAGGGGATCATTCATCCTGAAGACGCAGAAAAAAAGATAATGCTTGGTCATCGAGGATGATGAAGTTAACATCTTTGTTCATGTTCGTGGTAATCTGAATAAGTGGACCCAAGTCATGGTACTAAATCAATCCGAAAATATAACAGAACTATCTGCAGCCTGAGCAGCATCCTCTACACACTGCAGTTCAAAAGCCTCATTAAACCGTTAGCGCACTCGACGTGTTGAATAATTTATAAACGGTAAAACTGCGCGTCGTCGGATCACACTACAAGTGTCAAATCAGGTACTGTCAGTTTCTGTGTTTTTGACCTACTGCACACATACAGATTTACGTGCCATTGTGAGAAATGGCCTTTTGTGAGGTACCCGATTCAAAATTGTCCGTTGCATACAACTACCTTCACGATGTTTGCATGGAAACTGGTTGACACTGACCTGCATTCATTGACAGCAGCATTTTTTGTCGAGATTGACAAGGAGTGACACACCTTTCCAGTCTAAATCGGTTAGAATATTTTTATGGTCACTGTTCTTAGGTTGTGTTACATGACAGCGAGTGGTACAACACTCCTTGCAGACACGCTGAGCTGTCTCGTTGGAACACCGAAAATAGGACAACTCCATTCACGGTGTTGTCATCGGTACGTCCACACACGATAGCCCCTTTCTACCATTCTGTCACGTCCCCATTTGACCCGTCTTACTGCACTGATTCCGTACAGTCGACTGTCACATACACACCGTTTCATTCTCCCGACTTACGTCAGCGATGGAGTTTCACGTGACGGCCTGCCAGAAGTTCTACGGCATCTACAATGCTCCAAAGTGACCATTGTGCTCTTTTAAGGCGGTGACTAATATTCTGCCCGAGGAGCTTAACTATCAAACCATTTACATGACTCAGGCTGTGGCAAATAAAAGTGGCCCGGAGAACAGAGTTCTAGCATACAAAGAAACAAAGCAGAGGAAAGGAAATACAGTACTAACCTGACTATAGCAGATGTTGAAGTGACGACCATTAATCTCTTGGCACTTTCTGGCTCTGGTCAGCAAGTTGCTGTCCGCCCCCGGTAGCTGAGTGGTCAGCGCGACAGACTGTCAATCCTGCAGATTGGCCGGGTTCGATTCCCGGCTGGGTCGGAGATTTTTCTCCCCTCAGGGACTGGGTGTTGTGTTGTCCTAATCATCATCATTTCATCCCCATCGACGCGCAAGTCGCCGAAGTGGCGTCAAATCGAAAGACTTGCACCAGGCGAGCGGTCTACCCGACGGGAGGCCCTCGTCACACGCCATTATTATTATTATTAACAAGTTGCTGAGGCGGATCAAGACTGGACTGCTGGAATTGCTGCAATCTCATCCGAAATGATCTGCTGCAGTTCTTGAAGACTATGAGGGATGTACTGATACACTTTAGACTTGAGGGCTCCCTCGCAAAGTAACCGCAGACTGTCAGGTCAAGGGAACTGGGTGGCCAGCTAGGGCAGCGATCAGCCTGACCTCTGCTAACAACTCTGTCAGGCGTGAAGATATGTAAATGTCCTCCAAGGTTCGGCCGGCTGTATAAGCAATTATTCCGCCCTGTTGGAAATAACTGCCGGTCCTTTACTTCTCCGTTAATGCTGCCACAAATGGTTTCAAAATTGTAATCCCTCGTCCGGACTACTTTTGTTTACCCCATCCTGTACCTTGACCTGTCACTATCACTACCAATATTCGCACACAAAACTAGTGTTGCTGTTAACAGTTGTATTCCTGCCTGCTATACCGTGCTGGACAGTTTCTCAAAGATGTCATCCCAAAATGACGACTACTCCGAAATGGTTTTATTGTGTGTTGGCGGATGTGACCTTCAACATAGTTCCGTAAGAAGAAACTCGGCAAGTCCCAGTTTTCCATTTGTACTTCCACTGTTCGAGCAGGGTCCTCAAAGCTCACTGTAAGTAATCCAGTCAGCAGGGACAGTCGCTGCACACTTAATGCTGTCAGCAGTTATCGATGAACGTGCGAGTCATACGGACTGCGCCTTTAAAGAGTTAGCGAGAAACGGATGCTGCAGCGCCCGTTGACCTCAAATGCCGACGTTGGCGACTGAAGAGGTGGCATTCATTGCACAGTATTCAGCACGTGTCGTTGGCTTTTCGACATTTCCTGTTTCCTAACATATCTGCCACCATACATAGTTCAGTCAAAGTCAGCTGCTTCATGTCTAAACTTGCTAAATGCGACCACAATATAAATATTAAGTTGAGTAAATTCCCCTCCATAAAAATTTATGTAGACAGAGAATCAATGAAATATGTAAGCAAGCAAACAGTTAAGAGGCTAGATACGCATTGCATGCACTAGGATATCACTGACGAAAAAAAAAGAAAAGAATAAATTTTCGAAATGCTTTCTTTACAAATGCTAAAAAATAAATTTTAGGAAGTCTTTCGGAACGTTAGCTTGTCGAAAATGATTAAAGCCCCCCTTGATAAATAATTAAAAAATAATTTCTTTTTTAATTGACATCTGAGAAGGACCTAATAACGCTCTTATCGTACATATAAGGTTTAATACATTTTAGAACAATATGCACATAGGATTTGCTACATGGCACATCAGCATATAATTACAGTAGAATCTATTTAAAAGTTGAACTGCTCTTCAAACAAAAAGGCATACAAATGTCTTTCAAGCGTAGCAGTACGGTTACACATGTCAGCAAACGTTGTACATAGTAGGTGATTCGTAGCGCTGTATCTGTTCGCGCAGCCAAAAAAGGCGTGGTTATGTAGTTGACATCCTCTCCTTTACCGCAGTCACACACTGAGGATGCGGCCAACCCAGAACGATGTAAATGCTTCCTGTGAAAAAATTGGTTGAAGGTGAGGGGCTTTATAGTGTTCGTGAGTCTTCAGAAGCATCGATTTTTCTCATGCCGTAAGTTAGTAATCAGCAGCGAGTTTACTTTGGCATAACCTTTACCTTTATTCTCGGAGATGTCTTGCCATTCCGTGTCCCTTATCTCTCTGATTATTAGCCTGACAACGTTTAAAAAGTCTGTAGTTGGTAATTCCATGTGTTCCATCTCTCTGTAATGGATGGCTGCTTTATTTAGCTTGTCTAGTGTTTCAGTGCCAGAATTGCCCCAGTGTGATTTTATCCAGCACAAGGTAACATCGTGATTCCTAATTACGACCTTTGATATCAGATTCGTTATGTCATATGCTATCGGATGGTAGGATTGTCCACTATCTAAATGCCTCAGCAGATCTAGTATTGATCTGCAATCAGAAAGGATGACGAACTTACAACCTACGTGATTCTCAGCGTACAGAATTGCTCGATATATAGCTAAAAGCTCAGCTGTTACAATTATTAGTATACTGAATCTCATTCCATTATGACAGTTGCTATCCCCGTAAAAAATAAATGAACTTACTCGCAGATATGAATTAAACGGATATAGTACGAGGATAGTGTGAGGTTGGACTAAAACAGATTGGTGCGCAACTTGCAATCGCCTCAAGCGCTAGTGGAGTGTAGTATAGCATCAGCTTGGTTGATGGTCGTTGGTAAAACTTGGTGCAGTACATAATAACACTGAGGGGCTCGGCGAGTGTAAAGTTTTCATCAGCACCGACGGTGTCTCATGCTTTCACTTTATAAGACACCGTGGAACCGTTTAAAATTTAAACCTGGACATGGTCGCATGACAGAAATTGTACATTACCACTTCTACTCCACCGGTCATTCTACAGCTGTGAACAAAGCATTGTTCCGTCTACCTTCTTAAAAGATGTTGGCTATAGTGATACTCCTCCTCCTGATTCGAGACCATCTTACATTAATCATCTTAGCCATGGATGTGGAGAAGGGGGATGGGGAAAGAAATTCAAGAATGATTGATGTGCTGTTGAAATAGAAATGTAAGGCTCCTATATAATCCAAGTCGTGGACGGCTAAAGCAAGAATATTGACAGACAGTGACTACTGATAATGTTTGACGTATGACAAAGTGAAACAGGTGAACGTTTTTAGAAACCATGTTACCATGACCATGTACTTTCTATCAGCGCTCACAGTATTCACAGGGCCTTATCTGCTTAAGCATATAGTATAATATAAAATACAGAATTGCAGAATGGCAGTATTTAGCAATGATTACAGCAGAACAATATGTTTTCTCACTGCAATGTAGAAGAATGCACTGAAATGACATAAATGATAATTGACAATCAAACCAAACAACTCCAACATGGGCAACAGAGCTAACGACAAAGATGCAAAAGGAACTGAAGGAAGTACTTGCAGGCATCTCGTGTCAATTAGAGGGTAAACTCCTACAGGTTCCGTAGTGACTGAGGTAAAGTTTTATTAAGGTTAGGACTTCTTTTAGCCGTTTTGTTAGAATCTGTTTTTAGGTCTCGATGGGACATTACCTAAATGTTACTGCTGAGTGTAGCTGCTCTTACAAACAGCAGTCCATACAAGCAAACCAATTGCGTCTTTACCTGTGGTTACTCATACTTTAGGTACTGGGGCTATGCACGGTTCTGTTTAGAAAGGCCGGCCGCAGTGGTGGAGCGGTTCTAGGGGCTTTAGTCTCGAACCGCGCGACCGCTACGGTCGCAGGTTCGAATCCTGCCTCGGGCATGGTTGTGTGTGATGTCCTTAGGTTAGTTACGTTTAAGTAGTTCTAAGTTCTAGGGGACTGATGACCTCAGATGTTGAGTCCCATAGTGCTCAGAGCCATTTGAACCATTTTGTTTAAAAAGAATAGTTTGATGTAGTCATAGGGTCAAGCCGTGAACGTCTGCTTTCATGCCCCACAGCTAATTTGCTGCAAATAATAACCTGTAGCTGTGATGCTGCAGTCGAGTAGTCTATGCATTGGCTAGAATTTCGAGTGAATAAAATACACAGGAATATAAAATAAAAGATAACTGAATAATTTAATAAAACGGGTTCTACTCTAACGTCTGTAATTGATGTATACGACAGAGAATAATGCTGGATAATGTTAATTCAAGAAAGGACATCTCAAATTAGGGGGAGTGGTCCTACGATATTCAGTTAAAGTAAAAAAAAAAAAAAAATACCACTCCGTCTTCAGGCCACGAGTGGCCTACCGGGACCATCCGACCGCCGTGTCATCCTCATGGAGGATGCGGATAGGAGAGGCGTGAGGTCAGCACACCGCTCTCCCGGTCGTTATTATGGTATTCTTGACCGAAGCCGCTACCATTCGGTCGAGTAGCTCCTCAACAGGCATCACGAGGCTGAGTGCACCCCGTAAAATGGCAGCAGCGCATGGCGGCCTGGATGGTCACCCATCCAACTGCCGACCACGCCCAACAGCGCTTAACTTCGGTGATCCCACGGGAACCGGTGTAGCCACTGCGGCAAGGCCGTTGCCATATTAGGGTAAAGTACAGACAAAAAATACCCTTATCAAATGCAGTAAAGTTAATAGTTCAGAGTACAACATGATGATTCACAAATTAACGCACTTGATACGAAGATACTCTGCCTATTCTCAGTTTCATAAATCAAGTGGTGAAAGCCCTACTATGGAGCACATTCAGACCTAGCGAAACATAAAGTCCCCTCAGAAGTATGATAGCGACCGTTCACTGCCCAGGAACAATCACCTACATGACTGAATAGCACACGTTCCTTTACACAGGTCTTCCTTCTTCCACAACTCCACGCAAAATGTCCCGAATCGCTCCCTTGAGCTTTTGACTCGAAAATCCCCCATTTCCATTTGACTCCAGTAGAGTTCCGCCACTGTCCAACTGTCATTGGCTGAAGGCCATCCCCACCGAAAATACATCACTCTACAGATATGATTTGATTTAACATGGCCACTTCCTGGACTAAACAATGTTACGACAACATTTAAATAAAGACATGTTATAAACATTCTTTCACACTCAGATAATTTACAATAATTATAAATAAAGATTTTTCCGTAAATAAATATGCCAGAATTCTTGTGCAAGTGCTCTCATGTAGATTATCGCTAAATATTATTAAAACAATAATTTATGCCTTTTTAACAGAAGTATCTTTCAGTTTTCTTTTCAGTTGTAGTTTCCGTCAACACATGCCATTGGCCGCTTTTAAATTAGCACAGTTTTTTTAATAGCACTTGCAATCAACATTTAAATGAAATTATTGGCAAATAGTAAACTATTCATTAAATAAACAACAAGTATAAAAAATGTGAAATACTCACGCTGCATTCATTTGCTGTGTAAAAATGGAGAATATGATGTTCTGATAAACATTTGCATAATGAAAAAGAGGTAAAAAAACTTCGTAAATCAATAAATAAAATAGATACAAATATGTAGCTTTCAGGGATAATAGCTGTAGTACAATGCTATAATCTGGGGTATCGTTTGTTGAAATCGTATGAAGGGATTAAAAGTTGTTAATTCAGAGGTTCTTTGTGTAAATGTTTATTCACTGTGAAATATTAAATCTGCAGTTTTAAAGATATTGAAATATAGTTGTGTCTTTTGATATGGCGCAATTTTCGGAAATCGCAGGTGTATTCAGATTTTCACTAACATTTGACTGTGCGCTATTGTCGAATCTCAAATAACTGTAACTTTGTCATCATTAAGTTTTTCTGACACTCCGCCATTTCCTGGAGCATCTCCTGCACAGAGTACCGCGAATAACAGCGGTTGAAATTGCCAGCTTTGGGATTTTTCCCCACATCTGGTCTTCGCTAACGCACGTGGCTCTAGCGGAAATGGCAGCCCGTCCAGCCGCATTGTGCTATCGGCAGTAGGGCTGCACACCTTCACAAACAAATTCAACTTACATTGTACCAGTTCTAGGCGGCCGACTAGCTTCTCTACATTCTCGTTACATTACATCGAGCTAAAATTCAGTTTGTATAGTAAGAGCACGTATAACCCCCATTCTATTAAGTATGTGGGCTAGTATGATATCCGTGTATAACATTATATGTAGTTGTAATTACCTCTCCAAATCTGTTCAGCAGTTGCCCATATAATTCCTCCACACTACGGTTTTGATTCCTCACCAGGTAAGCAAAGTTGCAGAGGGAGAATCTCATCTAATGTTAAAAACAAATGGGCTTACTTTGGAAAATCACTAAAGATATACAATATTCATCAGAACAGTCAAAAACTTGATGGCCTACTTTCACAAACAGGAAACTGTGCTGGGAAAGGACAATAATACTTGACAAAGATGGTAATACCATCTGATATTCAAGAAAAATTATGTTATTTTCAGATTAGCATGACAATTAAACAATGGCCACTGTACACATTAACTTTCAGCTTGAATGAATCACATAAAAAACTGTATTTTGTTCTGAAACCTCTGCTGAGTGGGTCAGTTCATTTGTTTTTCATATTAAAGATACATACATTGATGAGACTGCCACACCAGAAGAACAACATGAGTGGCCATTACAAAACATTTTCGTGAAAACATCAGTCCAGCTTTCAAAGTGACATCGCCTCTTACTAAGTTTTCTCTTCTTCCACAAGATGACAACAACATTTATGAAAAGCTTATGTAACATCAGTAGGACCTTATTGTAAAGCTGTTTTGTAATGTCATTTAGCCTGAAGATGAGGTATAACCCTCGAAACATGTCACAACATAAATAAGTAATACAATAGTTGACAAAGTTTGTGACTGATAGCGGTAATTTAAAAAAACCTTTACATATTTCTTGAGACAGTCATGCTTGAAAAATAGTCAAAATGGCTTCAAATTATATTATTTAGTTGTTTCACTATGTCAGTTTTTTTGATCTTGTGATCTGAAAATACTGGGACAGTGCTCAAATGGTTTAAATCATACCTAACTGGAAGAGTGCAGAATGTTGAAATAAGCAGTTCACATAATATGCCAAAAACTGGTGATTTCTCAAACTGGGAAACAATCAAGAATGGGATACCGCAAGGTTCGATCTTGGGTCCTCTGCTGTTCTTAATATACATTAATGACTTGCCATTCTATATTCATGAAGATACAAAGCTGGTACTTTTTGCCGATGATACAAGTATAGCTGTCACACCCAACAGACAAGAATTAACTGGTGAAATTGTAAATGATGTTTTTCAGAAAATCATTAAGTGGTCCTCTGCAAATGGGCTCTCAACTTTGACAAAACACAGTACATACAGTTCCACACAGTAAATGGAATGACACCTTTAATAAATATAGACTTTGATCGGAATTCGGTAACTAAGGTAGAATATTCAAAATTTCTAGGTGTATGCATTGATGAGGGGTTGAACTGGAAAAAAACACGCTGAAGATCTGCTGAAATGTCTGAGTTCAGCTACTTATGCTATTAGGGTCATTGCAAATTTTGGTGATATACATCTGAGTAAATTAGCTTACCATGCCTATTTTCATTCTCTGCTTTCGTATGGCATCATATTCTGGGGTAACTCATCATTGAGTAAAAGAGTGTTCATTGCACAAAAGTGTGTAATCAGAATAATTGCTGGAGCTCATCAAAGATCATCCTGCAGACACTTATTTAAAGAGCTAGGGATCTTCGCTGTAGCCTCACAATATATATATTCACTTGTGAAATTTGTTATTAACAATCCGAACGAATTCAAAAGTAATAGCAGTGTACATGGCTACAACACTAGGAGAAAGGATGATCTTCACTACTCAAGGTTAAATCTAACTTTGGCTCAGAAGGGGGTACATTATGCTGCCACAAAAGTCTTTGGTCACTTACCTAATAGCATCAAATGTCTGACAGATAGCCACATAGCATTTAAAAGGAAATTAAAAGAATTTCTTAATGGCAACTCCTTCTACTCATTAGATGAATTTTTGGATGTAGTAAGTGGGTAATTTCCCCACCCCCACAAAAAAAGTGTCATGTAATATTTTGTGTAATGTAATATCTTGTATAGACACCTTTTATTAACCTGGCACATTCCACATCATTATGAAGTGTCGTATTCATGATCTATGGAACAAGTACTAATCTAATCTAATCTGTTAGTAGCATGTCTATAGACTTAAGAGCACTTCTATGACATTTGTTCAAGAAATATCCTTTCTGAAAATGTGAGAAAGGAAATTTTGTCATCAAATGTTCTCTTCATAATTTTGGTGCTGCCAACTTTACATTTATTTCAGGTTGACTGTTTGCAAAATGGCTATAACACAGAATTACTGTATCCCCTGTTACAAGTCCACATTATTTCAGAGTATAGCATCAAAGTGGTATTTCTGATTTAGGAAATAGATTGACTGGAAAACCATAGCATATGATGCTACACATCAGATTTTCAGAAATATTCAGTCAGAGCTGACCTTTAGAATTCTTAGAGGCATTACTGGTATATGCTCAGGAGCCTGTCAGTCATTTGTTAACATCAATTTCATATGATTGGATCATGTGATTCATAATGAACCACACAGGTGATAAGTATCTTCACAACAACTAAAAAATCATAAATATTCTGTGTACATCCTGAAGTGCTCAATACTAACAGACAGGGCAGAATGTCACTATTAGCTGGAACCTCATGTGGTACACTGTCTCTTTCTATTGTACATTAACTTACAACCTGTCTTCTTATGTTCACACCACTCTAGCAGTCTACATCAGTACTCTGCTAACTGCTATAAAGTGTGTGACAGAAGGAACTTTCCATTTTACTGCATCTTAGGGCTTTTAACCTCCCATACGCTTATGGAGAAAGGGCAGAATGTCTGTTAAATGGCTCTGTGTGTGCTGCAATTAGTTTAATCTTGTCTTTGCAGATTCTACTGGAATACATTTGTACATTTCTTAGTTAATACTGGTTTTTGAAATTTCTGTAAATAGGGCTTGACAGGCTGTTGACATAAGTCCCATCTACATCAATATCCATACAATGCAAAACCACTGTCAGAGGGTACATACCACTGTAGCAGTTATTATGTATTTTTTCCATTCCATTCACACACAGACCACTGGAAGACTGACTGTTTAAATGCCTCTATGCATGCAGTAGTTAATCTACTCTAATCCCCATGGGAGCAACATTTAGAAGGTTGTAGTATGTTCCCAGAGTCATAATTTAAAGCTGGTTCTTGGAACTTTATACATAGGTTTTTGCAAGATGGCATATGCCTTATCTTCAGGAGACTGCCAATTCAGTTCTCTCAACATCTCTGTACTCTCTCCCAAGGGGCATTCAAATCTACGACCATTCATGCTGTCCTCTGTATACGTTCAATATCACCTGTTAGTCCTGTTTGGTACTGATTCCACACAAATCCATCTGTGACTCATTGATGTTATTGTCATACAATGCTACATTTTTTCATGTTGTGAAGTGCTTAGTTTCACATTTCTGAACATTTAAAGGAAGTTGCAAATCTTTACACCACTTTGAAATCTTAGCAAGATCTGACTGAATATTTGCGCAGCTTCCGTCAGACTATATTTCATTATAGATAACAGCATCATCTGCAAAAAGCCTGAGGTTGCTATTAATTTTGTCCACAAGTTTATTAATATGCAATATGAGCAGAAAGATACCCAACATACTTCCCTGGAGTACTCCTGAAATTACATCTACATCTGTTGATGACTCTCCATCCAAGATAACTTGCTGCTTCCTTGCTACCAAAACATCCTCAATCAAGCCTCAAATTTCACTTGATACACCATATAATTGTAATTTTGATAAGAAGCAAAGATGTAGTAATGACAAGGGGAGGCCGCGATGTTGGGATCACGGATTTACTTCAAGCTTTGTGCTCCTTTTGTAGACCATCAAAACAACATAGTGTGCTAGTAGTAAGGTGCACTACTCTGGAAATTCCGAGAAAATTGCAAGAGAAGTTTTATTCATCTATTATGTAACTGATGTATCTGTGCTTAGGTGCCAGACATTAGAGTTCATGGTGGTCAGCTCTTTAGCATTCGAAGTATGTAAGATAAAGGCATGTGAGGTGACGGTTCGACTCCCACTCAAACCTGCATTTTTGTAAAACAAATGCAAATTCTGTGATATTAAAAAAATTTGCACCTAAATAGCTCATTCCTTCTACATTAGCTACATCTCATCACTATGCAGGTTAACTGCCAAATGGGGCCTGCCTCTGTGTCTGCAGCTTGAAGCATTGAGGTGCAAAATAGTTCCGGTACCCTACCAGACTGCATGCATAAGGAATTTCCCAAATCATGACAGGCATACATTTTTAGGAAAACACTATGTGTTTCTTCATTTACTTGTTGATAGTGATAAATATGTTTGTTCTAATAATTAAATTTAATTAAAAATAGTAAGTAGTCAAATAACATGAAATTCACTAAAACTTCATGCAAATACACATGGTTTGTCTTTTTTTTGTTATATTACCTCTCAAATGTTATATAAATTAAATAATGTGGCCAGTGATTGAAAAAATACATATTACTAATTAAGTTTAACTGGGAGTTGAACCATCGCTTCATACACATTCGTCTTTTGGAGCTCAAACACTAACCACTTGACCACCATGAAATCTAATGATCAGCATCTACCCACAGATAGTTACATAATAGACACATAAAACTTACCTTGTGATTTTCTTTGAATTGCCAGAGCAGTGCACCTTATTACTTGCACATTATGTTGTTTTAACAGCCTACTAAAGGTGTACAAAGACTGAAGTACATCTGTGATCCTGAAGTCATGGCCTCCACTTGTGAGTCAAACGCTTTTCAGACATCAAGAAATACTGCATCTACTTGACTGCCTTGATCCACTGTTTTCAGTAAGTCATGTGAGAAAAGTGTGAGTTGGGTTACATGTGATCGATGTTTTCAAAATCCATGCTGGTTGCTATGGAAGACACCATTCTCTCCTTATTTTGTATGGTACCACACACACTAGCAGCATTCTACAATGGGTTGCACAAGTTAATTACATGATATGAAATAATGTTTTACAACTGGAGGTCATGACATTATCCACCATTCTCATACATTTAATGCTACAACTGCCAGTAAAACACTCTTTTTACATAAATCTAAGAATTACTTAAAAATAAAATTCATGTACTCAGAACTATATAATATCAAATGTCATATATTGTAATCAAAACTCTTAATTATTTACCTGGGGTAGGTAGAAGCAAGGAAGGAAGATTAGGGTTTAATGTCTGAACCAATAGGTTATTAGAGATCAAACACAAGCTTAAATACACTCCTGGAAATTGAAATAAGAACACCGTGAATTCATTGTCCCAGGAAGGGGAAACTTTATTGACACATTTCTGGGGTCAGATACATCACATGATCACACTGACAGAACCACAGGCACATAGACACAGGCAACAGAGCATGCACAATATCGGCACTAGTACAGTGTATATCCACCTTTCGCAGCAATGCAGGCTGCTACTCTCCCATGGAGACGATCGTAGAGATGCTGGATGTAGTCCTGTGGAACGGCTTGCCATGCCATTTCCACCTGGCGCCTCAGTTGGACCAGCGTTCGTGCTGGACGTGCAGACCGCGTGAGACGACGCTTCATCCAGTCCCAAACATGCTCAATGGGGGACAGATCCGGAGATCTTGCTGGCCAGGGTAGTTGACTTACACCTTCTAGAGCACGTTGGGTGGCACGGGATACATGCGGATGTGCATTGTCCTGTTGGAACAGCAAGTTCCCTCGCTGGTCTAGGAATGGTAGAACGATGGGTTCGATGACGGTTTGGATGTACCATGCACTATTCAGTGTCCCCTCGATGATCACCAGTGGTGTACGGCCAGTGTAGGAGATCGCTCCCCACACCATGATGCCGGGTGTTGGCCCTGTGTGCCTCAGTCGTATGCAGTCCTGATTGTGGCGCTCACCTGCACGGCGCCAAACACGCATACGACCATCATTGGCACCAAGGCAGAAGCGACTCTCATCGCTGAAGACGACACGTCTCCATTCGTCCCTCCATTCACGCCTGTCGCGACACCACTGGAGGCGGGCTGCACAATGTTGGGGCGTGAGCGGAAGACGGCCTAACGGTGTGCGGGACCATAGCCCAGCTTCATGGAGACGGTTGCGAATGGTCCTCGCCGATACCCCAGGAGCAACAGTGTCCCTAATTTGCTGGGAAGTGGCGGTGCGGTCCCCTACGGCACTGCGTAGGATCCTACGGTCTTGGCGTGCATCCGTGCGTCGCTGCAGTCCGGTCCCAGGTCGACGGGCACGTGCACCTTCCGCCGACCACTGGCGACAACATCGATATACTGTGGAGTGTGTTGAGCAATTCGGTGGTACGTCCACCCGGCCTCCCGCATGCCCACTATACGCCCTCGTTCAAAGTCCGTCAACTGCACATACGGTTCACGTCCATGCTGTCGCGGCATGCTACCAGTGTTAAAGACTGCGATGGAGCTCCGTATGCCATGGCAAACTGGCTGACACTGACGGCGGCAGTGCAAAATGCTGCGCAGCTAGCGCCATTCGACGGCCAACACCGCGGTTCCTGGCGTGTCCGCTGTGCCGTGTGTGTGATCATTGCTTGTACAGCCCTCTCGCAGTGTCCGGAGCAAGTATGGTGGGTCTGACACACCGGTGTCAATGTGTTCTTTTTTCCATTTCCAGGAGTGTATATTACTGGCTATGATCTTAGACTCTATCATGGCAGTCAGCTAAACTGGTTAAGGGAAACCACAAAAAACCTAAATAAGGGTACCAGGATGTAGATTTAAACCCTGTTCTTCCCAAACAAGAGTCCTGCATGTGACTCTTCAGTTTCTTGTGGTACAATTGATGAAAAATGTTAAAAACTGAAATGTGCAGTACCCATGTTTCACAATAATACTGTGTATTTTAATTTTTGATATGTCTATGTTCTTCTAAGCACCAACAGAATATTCCATAAATCTGATGCCATCATAATTCATTGGGTCGGGCTGTATCTTGGTGTCCAACAGGCAGTTCAGTGCCTTTACCACTACATCATCTCATTGACTGTAAACAGCTGTATAATAGCAGACTAGTCATGACTTTATATACAACAAAATATTATTAAACTGAAGATATTGATAGGAATGAAAACTTGAGATATAATAAGGTGTAGTCTTTGTGCTTTTAATCACAATGTCAGGAAATAGGATCAAAAATAACTCTCAAGGAAGATTAGAGTTTATCATCCCATCAACAGCACAGTCATTAGCAGCAGAGATAACTATCAATTACTGCAGGAAGTTAGAGCATAAAACTATCATCGGTGCATATTTATATGGACATTAGAATTCTTTAAACAATACTGCTGATCTCATATGCTGCAAAAACCTTGTGTTCATACTAAAAGTGAACATAATGAATCCAGATGAAGAAAATGTGATGCTGATAATGCAATCTATGCACCACTCTCTGATCATCTACCAATCACAAAACACATTTATACCATATATCTTGTCCCACATTGATAGATATGAGACTTCTTATATCAAGGTCTTACAGGTATTACATGAGTTGTAGGGGGGGATAACAGTGGTGACACATAGGGCTACTCACAAGAATTTCAGTTTCTAGTAATAGAGTATTACAAAGAGGAATTGTTTGAAATGGACAGTTAGCTGCTGGTGCTACATGAGTTGTGCCATACAGAGACTGATAATGGCATCACCAGACTGTTTACAAGAGATGCATTTGCTGCTAACAGTGTATAACAAAGTGAATGTTGCTTCAGTATTACTGCATGCTATGATGATTTGCAAAGATCTAAAATCAATGCACATTTTTATTTTAAGATGCTAGCTAACATTATCATAGAGTGCTTGATGCAGATGCTGATTTAGATTCTTCAGTGATACATCTCTTAGTTTTCCAGATGCACTGTAGGTCAATTGTGTGTTTGTTCCTTTTAGTAGTTCACATTCAAGTCACCTACTTATTTATGTAATTAAACTGATGTTATGTTTATAAAGACATTATTATTGGCTTAATGTTAAAGACTAACCAGGAAAGAGAGGGAGAGAAATTAAAAAAGAGAGAAATAAAAAGAAGGCCAAATTGCATCACTAATATCATTATTAGAAATACAGTTCTAATGACATAACCGTTGAGGAAATTTTAAAGGTCAACAAATATAAAAAGAGAGAGAAACTGAAAAAAATGACAAGTTTAAAAAAAAAGGCCAAGATGTGCATGACAGCTTTCGCTCTTGTTTCACAATATGTAATCAATGAGTGGTCCAAATCAATAAGTTATTTTGACCTTTAATCTTCAATATTTTACTGTTGGACAGTGTAACATTTTATTTAAATTTCCACACCATAAATTGAGTGTCCACTTATTATTCCAACCATTCTTTTCAGGTTTCATACTTGAATTGAAACACTTTCATTCCTAGATTATAATTTTCAAAGAGATTATTTTATCCCAGTGCCATGCATTATTGAGACATACACAGGCAAGATTTTATACCATTTCTCATTGCACAGATAGATTTTTCAGGCTGTGACACAAACATCATCAACCTAATTTCTATGGCTATTGTAACAACTGGGAAAAAAACTGTGCTTAATATTTTCTAATGTGGATTACATTACCATAATTATTTTGCATTACTGGTGGAAGTTATAACTATGGCATAAAACACTAAGTATAGAGATTATCATGTTGACTGCTGTTTATTTAGGAATGTACCATGTGATAGTCCCCCAAAAAAAGTTCATTCCATGAAATGACAATATCTCAGGGATGTGTTGATCATATCAACAATACCTCTTAAACTATGAGACTGTAAATAAATTTGATTGCAGACAGCAGCACATAATCAGGTGATCATAAACTGTATGCTACCACCTTTCTCTGCCAGTTAGATGTTTTGTAACAAATGAGCTCTTTTTATACCTCCAGACTTTCACCTTATTCCTCTAAGTTTTATTTCACAGCACTACCACTGTTTAAAGATTTTTTATGGGAAAGTTAATTAATAATATCATTTGAAATTGTCTTTATGTAACATGCTCATATTTTATTTGGGTAATATTCCATTGTGTCTCATCTTTCAAAAACCTGGCTTACCTTTTCCCCTAATTTCTACAATTCACACCTTTCCCATTCTGACAATCTGAGGAGTTGATTCATAGTAAGTAGACTATATTTTCATCAAGTTTTGGGCAAAAAAGTAATCATCTAAGGGAAACATCATAACCAGGTATGTGGATCTATTAATAACATAAGTTCAATAAGTATTTTTTTTAAAAGCAGCACAAGTGGTGTATTCAACATAGACTATTACCAAATGAAAGAAAAATACATATAAATATTATCTCAAATGTGTCCAAATGAATGAAAAGTACATGTACATTTTATCTGCAGAAACAGCTTTACTTTCCAACAGTTGATGATGCAGTATTGCCACATTTCTAGTAATACTAATGAAGATATCTTATAACCATTATGGTGTTTGAAATTATGAGGAATCTACCTAGCTGAGTCGTCTGAACAACAGAATTATTTTTTGTCTTTTGGTGGTAACACAATAAGAAATAATAAAATTGCTGCTATGAATTCATTCTTACAGATATTATGATGAACAACAGAAATCTAGAAATTTGTTTTTGACCCTTTGCAATATGTAAAATTGTGTCTAATGACAAAAACTACAAATAGATTTCATATGATTTCTAGAATTTAGAAGGTGCTCTAATTCAGGTGTAAAGATTTAAGACAAAATGTCAACAGATATAAAACTGCAAGTTACATATCTATAGAGCTTCTACAATAACTATCTATCCATCTATTCATTCATTTATCTAAATATGATCAACCTTTTCATGACCCTACAAAATACATGAGCTTCAATTATTTAAATTTTTTAAATACCTGTTATTCCATATTATTAAAGCAATAGTTTAAAGGTTTAAAAATTCAGCAACACTAGTCCACCAGCTTACATTACACAGTAATCATCATGGGTTGTGCAAAAATATGTTTCACTCATGTGTATAACTATTAAGCAACAATGCCATTCATAGCAGCAGAGATACAAGTTAAATAAAAAAGGAATAATGATTATCTTTGATGAGGGGGTACCTTTATTTGAGTGGGGTTGGAGATACATTCCCTTTTTACGAATATTAATTCTAAAATGAAATGACTTCTGTTTGTTTCAAATAAACTAGATCTAATAAAATAATACAATATACATCTAAAACATTGACTGAATGGTATCATAAAAAACTACAATGTGCAAGAAAGATTCCCTGTCGTCACACACTTAACACATATTTGACATTGTTTATATAGTTGCTGAAATTTGAGAGTGAAAGATATTTTGGAATCAGTTGAACCATGTATATCACATCTTTTAATGATTGGCAAATGTGATGCAGATAGCTGTGTACTATAATTGTGATGTTTGTCACCCTATTTCAGTTTTTGTGATGGTGATTTACAAAAAAATATTGAATCTAAGTGGTGTGACACATGTAAACTAAATTTCCTCTACTGTTGACCTATGTAGCTTGTTTCACATCAACCAGTGTGAGTAACAGAAATCAGTTATAGACCTTCTGTTTGCTCAAATGTTTGTGAATGACAGTGTTAAAATTGTCCTACCTAATATTAAATTTCTCTAATGTGAGTCTTAGAAATTCTCCTCAACCACAATATTACATGTTAATGTGCTCACTGACAATTATACCACTATCAATAGTTTCTTTTCCAAATGAAAAGGGTACGCATAAGTCACAAACATATTTTATGCTCTGTACACTTGTGCCAATATGTTCCCATAGATCTTCTTCAAACAATCTGTAATAAAATTTGATGTTTGTGTATTGCTCAGTTGTATTATGATGAGACTCTTCTTACTCTGTAAATGCGACTGGCCACAGCACATGAATATGCTTCAGTTTAGTGTGTTCAGTGGTTTGTTACAACTGTCAAAATCTGTCTCTGTGCAAACTCCTTTAACACATCAAAATTTCTGGCAGGTTAAAACTGTGTGCCATAATAGGACTCAGAACAGTGGACTTTGCCTTTCACTTGCAACTGCTCTACCAACTAGAGGCAGGAGACAATTTACTACTGGTAATAACGCTGTGAGAGCGAGTTGTGAGTCATGCTTGTGTAGCTCATTTGGTTGAGCACTTGCCTGTGAAATGCAAAGGTCTTAGCTGCAAGTTCTGGTCCAATACACAGTTTTAATATGCCAGGAAGTTTCATATCAGCTCACACTCCACTGCTCGTGAAAATTCATTCTGGACCTTTAAGACATGTCAGCATTTGGATATCAGGCAGCTCATTGTACCTTTTAGATGTAACATGTTCTGCCGGAAAATTGTTACTGGACTATTTTATTCCTGTACATCTTGACTCATTACATTTTGCAAAAAATACTCCTCACCTGAATCTCCAAAATGTTTTGCAAGTCACATGTGGAACAATTCAATGCAGAGCTTAACAGATTGTGGCAGCATGTAAGTCAGTAACACATGGGACATTTCAGTTCCATTTGGCTGGTATATCCCATAAATTATGGAACAGTATCCACACAATCCCTGCAGTTTCCAATATTCACAACAGACTTCTTTTAGAATAAAAGAGAAAAAAGCTACAGAGTAAAAGTAGTACTACTTTGTGCAGGTGGTACCACACAGCTCATAAATATTTAAAGAAAGTCCTATTTTGTACTACCAAAAAATGTTGCTAAAAGTAATACTTCTTCACTATCAGTTTTGGATAAAATGATCATCAATGAACACCATAAAATGATTACATCAATCTGTACATTGTCATAACTATATATTCTGGTGACAATAATGACAGAAGATATTATAAAACCTTCAATTTTATGATTAATACACCCAAAGTAAGTATTATGCACAAAAATTTAATATGTGAAACAATAAATAAAGAACACATGAAACATAATAAAATGTCCACCAATAGGAACAAAAAATAATAACAAGCACAGGTATAATATTCTTTGACTTGCCCTAGATTAAATAACAAAATCTAAAAACATCAGCCAAGAATCAGATCAAGAGAAAGGCAGATATTCAAGAAAAATTGTGTTATTTTCAGATTAGCATGACAATTAAACAATGGCCACTGTACACATTAACTTTCAGCTTGAATGAATCACATAAAAAACTGTATTTTGTTCTGAAACCTCTGCTGAGTGGGTCAGTTCATTTGTTTTTCATATTAAAGATACATACATTGATGAGACTGCCACACCAGAAGAACAACATGAGTGGCCACTACAAAACATTTTCGTGCAAACATCAGTCCAGCTTCCAAAGTGACATCGCCTCTTACTAGGTTTTCTCTTCTTCCACAAGATGACAACAACATTTATGAAAAGATTATGTAACATCAGTAGGACCTTATTGTAAAGCTGTTTTGTAATGTCATTTAGCCTGAAGATGAGGTATAACCCTCGAAACATGTCACAACATAAATAAGTAATACAATAGTTGACAAAGTTTGTGACTGATAGTGGTAATTTAAAAAAAACCTTTACATATTTCTTGAGACAGTCATGCTTGAAAAATAGTCAAAATGGCTTCAAATTATATTATTTAGTTGTTTCACTATGTCAGTTTTTTTGATCTTGTGATCTGGAAATACTGGGACAGTGCTCAAATGGTTTAAATCATACCTAACTGGAAGAGTGCAGAATGTTGAAATAAGCAGTTCACATAATATGCCAAAAACTGGTGATTTCTCAAACTGGGAAACAATCAAGAATGGGATACCACAAGGTTCGGTCTTGGGTCCTCTGCTGTTCTTAATATACATTAATGACTTGCCATTCTATATTCATGAAGATACAAAGCTGGTACTTTTTGCTGATGATACAAGTATAGCTGTCACACCCAACAGACAAGAATTAACTGGTGAAATTGTAAATGATGTTTTTCAGAAAATCATTAAGTGGTCCTCTGCAAATGGGCTCTCAACTTTGACAAAACACAGTACATACAGTTCCACACAGTAAATGGAATGACACCTTTAATAAATATAGACTTTGATCAGAATTCGGTAACTAAGGTAGAATATTCAAAATTTCTAGGTGTATGCATTGATGAGGGGTTGAACTGGAAAAAAACACGCTGAAGATCTGCTGAAATGTCTGAGTTCAGCTACTTATGCTATTAGGGTCATTGCAAATTTTGGTGATATACATCTGAGTAAATTAGCTTACCATGCCTATTTTCATTCTCTGCTTTCGTATGGCATCATATTCTGGGGTAACTCATCATTGAGTAAAAGAGTGTTCATTGCACAAAAGTGTGTAATCAGAATAATTGCTGGAGCTCATCAAAGATCATCCTGCAGACACTTATTTAAAGAGCTAGGGATCTTCGCTGTAGCCTCACAATATATATATTCACTTGTGAAATTTGTTATTAACAATCCGAACGAATTCAAAAGTAATAGCAGTGTACATGGCTACAACACTAGGAGAAAGGATGATCTTCACTACTCAAGGTTAAATCTAACTTTGGCTCAGAAGGGGGTACATTATGCTGCCACAAAAGTCTTTGGTCACTTACCTAATAGCATCAAATGTCTGACAGATAGCCACATAGCATTTAAAAGGAAATTAAAAGAATTTCTTAATGGCAACTCCTTCTACTCATTAGATGAATTTTTGGATGTAGTAAGTGGGTAATTTCCCCACCCCCACAAAAAAAGTGTCATGTAATATTTTGTGTAATGTAATATCTTGTATAGACACCTTTTATTTACCTGACATGTTCCACATCATTACAAAATGTTGTATTCATGATATATGGAACAAGTACTAATCTAAGCTGCAAATGAATACATACACACACTTTCAGAGCCAATTTTTGTTTGCTGTGCCATCAATTTTGACATAACGAGCTCATGCAAAACTTTTGGTGCTGTGTGTACATAGACCTATGCATTTTAAAGCAATATCATTTTTTTCAGTGTTACAGCATAGTCATGAATTTTGCTGCATAATCACTCTGCAGTATTTGCAGCTGTTGTGTTACACTCTCAAAAGCCACTGGATTGCCCTTATGTTGGCTCTCCTCCCTTTAGTTGTATTTATTGGATTTACTTATTATTTACTGGTAGGATCCACTGACATTAATGGTCATGCATTAAATGAGATGCCACACAAAATAATCCTCAGTATGCACGAGTATAACAACAATGCTAACTGGGTATCTTTTGCACTCGATCAAGGGCAAAAAGCATAATCAGTGAATGAATGTGAGTACTAACTGCAAACAGATTAGAGCGAGAAGGACAGACATCTTTGTTAATGCTAAATCAAGAATTTTTATGCCAAAATTATCTTAGGAGAGAGCAGCAATATATGTTCTGTATCAGCTGTATTATAAGCAGTTAAAAACCATTATTTTATTTTCACCATATCATGAATATTACAACTGAAAATTTGTTATTTTATTTTGTTTCATTTTGTTTTATAGGAGCAATGGATGGTAACAATGCTGTTCCACCTATTTATATAACTAAGTACAATCGTTTTGTGGATAATATCTTAGATCGAATAAATCAGGTTCTGCGGAAGAGTTATGATCCAGTTAATGTACGTTTACATTCAAACAACAACACCAAGAAAAATGGCACAGCAAGTAGTAGTAATAAAAAGAAAAATGGCAACAAAAAGAAGAATAACAGTGTTCGCAGGCCAACTAGTGGGCAACGAAAACCACATATTACGGGCAGAAAAAGGTAAGGAACTAAGAAAATGTAGTAAATATGTTATTGGTGTCTTTATTATGTTTTCAACAAAAATAATCAATTTTTGTCAATGTAATTGGAATGACAAAAAAAATCTGCTACAAGTAGCAGCAGGAGTAAACACATGTAAGAGTTAAGGAAATGTGCAAGCTTTCAGAGCCAGTGGCTCCTTCTTCTGGCAGAATGCCTGAAGGGGGAAGAACAGGAATGAAGCAAAAGAACAGCCGAGGATTAGGAAATGGGGAGAGTTATGGAAAAGTCACCCAGAATGCTGCATCAGAAGAGACTTACTAGAAACTATAAAATTACAGAGAGCCAGATTGGTTGGTCAGTTCTTAGCTTTAGAACAATTATTTAAGTATTGTCAACAGACACATTTAAAACTTAAAAATCAACCCTGCTTTCAAGACTATTAGTTTCTTCCTCAGTGGCAAACAGGGATTTGTATGCCAATTAAAGCCAGTAATTGAGAAAAATATTTTCTGCCTGAGAATATTAACCTATTTTCTTTCTTGTAAGAATATCCTCAGTAAGAGTGCAACAGCAACAGTACCTTCTTTCATCCCTGAGGAAGGAACTAATAGTTGCAAAAGCTAAGATTAGTTTTTTCTTTTTTTTTTTTTTAAATGAGTTTTCAAAGAGTAACTGCAAATTGTTCTTGAATATTACGACAAACATTCAGGAAATCAGGTTCAGCAAATTAGTGTGCTTACAGTGAGATATTTCACAATGTAGTTCTGGTTTTGGTTTATCTGGGCTGTGGACCTCATATTAGTTAAGGAGGGAATGAAAGAGAGTTTACTGACACCTGATCATTCTGTGGGCTTAAAATCTGTCAGTTACCCTGCTTGAAGTTGTTTGAAAAACACATTCATTAGGAGAGACTGACTTGCTCATGTAGCTTGATGCAGAGCACAGAGCACACTAGCTTAAGAGAGAGGAAGGTCAAGCAGAGCAGGGATGAATCCTTACACCAGATTAACAAGTTTCTTGGATAATTTTGAAAACCTTCACTCCTTTTTGTCTTATGAAATTATCTGCTGGTGCACTGAACCTAAAGTAAATAAAATGTTTATACAGAGGAAGCAAGTAGTAACAATATTATGTAAAGTGGCTGCACATCTTGCACAATTCTTGTTAAGGGTCTTCAGATTCTTACACTCACTTTCCAATACAGTTGCTCCTTAATCGTTTTTGTTGCTGAGAATAAAATTAAGTTTCAACTGAGCCTTGATGTACACAACCACAATTCAAGATAAAAACTATTTTAATGTAGTCTTTCCCTCTTTGTCTATGGTTTTAAGTGGACTTATGTGCACTGGTTGAAAATGTTCAACAAGCTCCCATCTAACACAAAAGAAGAAGTTGTGAACTCCACCTAGTTCAATAGAGTGTTAAAAACTAACCACACACACACAAATTTGAAATAGCTCTTAATTATCTGGCAACTAGTACTATTCATGAAAATCTGCATCATGAGTAGTAAAGTACTTCAAACAGAATTCAGTATTTACAGATTTATGTAACCATTTACTTTGAAGAATACCAGTGTAATCAAGTAAATATTAAGCTACCAATAGGAGATAAACAGCCGCCATTTAGTATAACTGGGGAGACAACAGTATTTTTAAAGTAGTAGTTTTCTTTCTAAACTATCAGCTAAAATTTATCTGGCATAAGCATGACATGCCAAGCAGCATAGGAATACTCGAACAGTCCACAAGTATACTGCCGGTTCATAGTGTCCAATGGGCACAATATTTCGGCGATCAGACATGTCACCATCGTCAGGTGTGCTGACGAACTGAGCTCCTGAGGGTCGGTGGCTGATTTAAATCCCCTCCCCTCGCGGGCTGCTCTCTCCGCCATCCGCGCCTGCGCCCGCGCGCTGGCGGTCGACACCCACATCTTTGCGACCGCTATGGAAAACAACTATAAAAATAGTTAATATTAGGTACAACTTCACACACAATAGTAAGGAGAGGTTGGCAATAGAGTGGTGTGGCAACTGCCATCATAGGAAAGCTGGACAGGAGCTGAGATGATTAGGAAACGAAACATCACAGTAAATGGAAGAAATAGTTAACTTGTTTTTCTCCAAGTGAATGAAGATTCATTACAAATAATGAAGCAAGAAACAAAGTCCAGCTCATCAACGTTAACAAGGGAGACTATCACTGTGTTAAGCAAGAACTATGTCATAGGAGCTGTGACTAGAAAGCATCCACTTAGCACCTGTAGTGAAGTGGCTCCAAGTGCAAGTGAGCCATGTGTTTCCCACTGGCTGTCCTTTATTGTGGCAGTAGAGTGCGTTCATAGTCCAGAGCTGCTGGAGGCAAGGCTCAGCAGGTGTGCACCATTGGATCCAGCTGATCTCACACAACTGCTAGTGGCATCTAATGGAAATTTGCAGTTCTGCTACCAGCTGTAGAATTCCAGTGGGATGGTATTGGTACATGATACCAGAGTTAAAATGTGACACCATACAGAATGAAGGTTACACAGCACAGAAAGATACATATATAGCTTCTTTTCTGTGTTTACTTCGTAGATTCTTACTTAAATTGCGCGTGAGTTTCGTATAGGAGGTGTAATTTCGAGTTTTAGTTACTGTAATAGTAAATTCAGGCAGGCTGTAGCGCAGTCATTAGGCATTTGTTTTGTTTTGGTACGTCAGTGGCACTTGTCTGTCTAGTAGGCTCTCAGAGACCAGTGTGACCTGAGCTCCCAGTTGGTGCACATCGACAGCGCAAAAAGATACGTATATAGCTTCTTTACTGTGTTTTCTTCGTAGATTCTTACTTAAATTGCATGTGAGTTTCGAATAGGAGGTGTAATTTCGAGTTTTAGTTACTGTAATCGTAAATTCAGGCAGCTTGTAGCGCAGTTGTTAGGCATTTGTACAGGTTAGTTCATACATTCTTTGTGTGTTTCCCTTGCATTATCTAGGCACAGACTCGTGTTTCAGTAACTGTTGTTCAACATCGATTAGAATGGACCGGGACTGTGATTGCTGTGTTTGGATGAGGGCTGAGTTGGCACCCCTTTGCTCACAGCTGCAGGCAGTGCTGACTTCGGTTGCACAGCTTGAGGCTGTTGCCAATGGGCACCACTGTGGGGAGTCAGACTTGGGTATCACGGGGATGTCAACCTCATCCCGTCTGTCCCCAGATTAGTCTGCCACTGTGGTTGCCCCGGTTGCTGCCCGCAGTGGGGCTGAGCCCTTGCCTGTGATTGATTGGGAGGTTGTTCCAAGGCGTGGCAGGCAGCGAAAGACGTCCCCAGAGGCTGATCAGAAAGCCTCCCCGGTGTGTCTGACAAACAGGTTTCAGGTACTGTCTCTGGCTGAGCCAGATGCAGCTGCCTGCCCTGTTTCAGAGGATGATTCTCAGCCTTCAAGGTCCAGGCAATCACAGAGGGTGGGCTTATTGGTAGTTGGGAGCTCCAATGTTAGGTGGGTAATGGGGCCTCTTAGGGATATGGCGGCTAAGAAGGGGAAGAAATCCAGTGTGCACACCGTGTGCATTCCGGGTGGAGTCATTCCTGATGTGGAAAGGGTCCTTCCAGATGCCATGAAGAGCACAGGGTGCAGCCAGCTGCAGGTGGTGGCACACGTCGGCACTAATGACGTGTGTCACTTTGGATCTGAGGAAATTCTCCCTGGATTCCAGCGGCTATCTCATTTGGTGAAGGCTGCCGGTCTTGCTTATGAGATGAAGGCAGAGCTCACCATCTGCAGCATCGTTGACAGAACCGACTGCAGACCTTTGGTGCAGAGCCGGGTGGAGGTTCTGAATCAGAGGCTCAGACGGTTTTGCGACCGTGTTGGCTGCAGATTCCTTGACTTGCACCATAGTGTGGTGGGGTTTCGGGTTCTGCTGAATAGGTCAGGAGTTCACTACACTCAGCTGATAGCTACACGGGTAGCGGAGGCTGTGTGGCGTGGACTGGGCAGTTTTTTAGGTTAGATGGACTCGGGAAAGTACAGGGTGGGCTGATATCTCAAAGGGTGCATGGCAAATACAGGACGTGCTTGAATCAAGGAACAGTCGGAATTGTAGTTGTGCTGGGAAAGTCCCTGAGCTTCAAGCGCTAATAGAAAGCACAGAAGCTGAAATCATTATAGGTACAGAAAGCTGGCTAAAGCCTGAAATAAGTTCTGCAGAAATTTTTACGAAGTCTCATATGGTGTTCAGGAAAGATAGATTAGGCAGAATTGGTGGTGGAGTGTTTGTGTCATTCAGTAGTGGTTTATCTTGCAGTGAGGTTGAAGTAGATACTCCATGCAAATTGGTATGGGTGGAGGTTATACTTAACAGCCAAACTAAGTTAATAATTGGCTCCTTCTACCAACCCCCAGACTCCGATGATATAGTTGCTGAACAGTTCAGAGAAAATTTGAGTCTCGTAACAAATAAATACCCCAGTTATATGGTTATAGTTGGTGGGGACTTCAACCTTCCCTCGATGTGTTGGCAAAAATACTTGTTCAAAACCGGTGGTAGGCAGAAAACATCTTCCAAGATTGTCCTAAATGCTTTCTCTGAAAATTATTTCAAGCAGTTAGTCCACGAACCCACGCGAATTATAAATGGTCGCGAAAACACACTTGACCTCTTAGGCACAAACAATCCAGAGCTAATAGAGAGCATCATGACTGATACAGGGATTAGTGATCACAAGGTCATTGTAGCTAGGCTCAATACCATTTCTTCCAAATCCACCAGAAACAAATGCAAAATATTTTTATTTAAAAAAGCGGATAAAGTGTCACTACAAGCCTTCCTAAGAGACAATCTCCATTCCTTCCGAACTGACTATGCAAATGTAGATGAGATGTGGCTCAAATTCAAAGATATAGTAGCAACAGCAATTGAGAGATTCATACCTCATAAATTGGTAAGAGATGGAACTGATCCCCCATGATACACAAAACAGGTCCGAACGCTGTTGCAGAGGCAACGGAAAAAGCATGCGAAGTTCAGAAGAACGCAAAATCCTGAAGATTGGCTAAAATTTACAGACGCGCAAAATTTGGCATGGACTTCAATGCAAGATGCCTTTAATAGGTTCCACAACGAAACATTGTCTCGAAATTTGGTAGAAAATCTGAAGAAATTCTGGTCATATGTAAAGTACACAAGCGGCAAGATGCAGTCAATACCTTCACTGCGCAGTGCCGATGGTACTGTTACCGACAACTGTGCCGCTAAAGTGGAGTTATTGAACGCAGTTTTCCGAAATTCCTTCACCAGGGAAGACAAATGGAATATTCCAGAATTTGTAACACGAACAGCTGTTAGCATGAGTTTCTTAGAAGTAGATACCTTAGGGGTCGCGGAGCAACTCAAATCGCTTGATACGGGCAAGTCTTCAGGTCCAGATTGTATACTGATTAGGTTCCTTTCAGATTATGCTGATACAATAGCTCCCTACTTAGCAATCATATACAACCGCTCTCTCACCGATAGATCTGTACCTACAGATTGGAAAATTGCACAGGTCGCACCAGTGTTTAAGAAAGGTAGTAGGAGTAATCCATTGAACTACAGACCTATATCATTGACGTCGGTTTGCAGTAGGGTTTTGGAGCATATACTGTATTCAAACATTATGAATTACCTCAAAGGGAACGATTTATTGATACTTAATCAGCATGGTTTCAGAAAACATCGTTCTTGTGCAATGCAGCTAGCTCTTTATCCGCACGAAGTAATGGCCGCTATCAACAGGGGATCTCAAGTTGATTCCGTATTTCTAGATTTCCGGAAAGCTTTTGACACCATTCCTCACAAGCTACTTCTAATCAAGCTGTGGGCCTATGGGGTATCGTCTCAGTTGTACGACTGGATTCGTGACTTCCTGTCAGGAATGTTGCAGTTCGTAGTAGTAGATGGCAAATCATCGAGTAAAACTGAAGTGATATCAGATGTTCCCCAGGGAAGCATCCTGGGACCTCTGCTGTTCCTGATCTATATAAATGACCTGGGTGACAATCTGAGCAGTTCTCTTAGGTTGTTTGCAGATGATGCTGTAATTTACCGTCTAGTAAGGTCATCCGAAGACCAGTATCAGTTGCAAAGTGATTTAGAAAAGATTGCTGTATGGTGTAGCAGGTGGCGGTTGTCGCTAAATGATGAAAAGTGTGAGGTGATCCACATAAGTTCCAAAAGAAATCTGTTGGAATTCGATTACTTGATAAATAGTACAATTCTCAAGGCTGTCAATTCAACTAAGTACCTGGGTGTTAAAATTACGAACAACTTCAGTTGGAAAGACCACATAGATAATATTGTGGGGAAGGCAAGCCAAAGGTTGCGTTTCATTGGCAGGACACTTAGAAGATGCAACAAGTCCACTAAAGAGACAGCTTACACTACACTCATTCGTCCTCTGTTAGAATATAGGTGCGTGGTGTGGGATCCTTACCAGGTGGGATTGACGGACATCGAAAGGGTGCAAAAAAGGGCAGCTCATTTTGTATTATCATGTAATAGGGGAGAGAGTGTGGCAGATATGATACGCGGGTTGGGATGGAAGTCATTAAAGCAAAGACGTTTTTCATCGCGGTGAGATCTATTTACGAAATTTCAGTCACCAACTTTCTCTTCAAAATGCGAAAATATTTTGTTGAGCCCAACCTAGATAGGTAGGAATAATCATCAAAATAAAATAAGAGATATCAGAGCTTGAACAGAAAGGTTTAGGTGTTCATTTTTCCCGCGCGCTGTTCGGGAGTGGAATGGTAGGGAGATAGTATGATTGTGGTTTGATGAACCCTCTGCCAAGCACTTAAATGTAAATTGCAGAGTAATCATGTAGATGCAGATGTAGATGTCATATGTGACTGTGAGACTGGCAAGCCATCACTTGCCAGCCACTATGAACAATGTTTTGGCATAAGGTTGAATCAGCATCAAATGACATACCTACATTTATCATCAGAGGTCAGTTCAACTTGATGCACCACCAAGCTAGACCCATAGTTGCTGCCACAGGTGACAGCTCTGCATACTGAATTTTGCACCATTTATACCCTCAAATCACCTACCAGTTTAATCATGTATTACAATATTGTATATGGATAGGAACTAAAATTTTATTATTTGTTGCCCTTCCTGGTGCTGAAATGTTAATGGCCTGTGGTGCATATCATTCTTCAGATTATTCTTGGTACTGTGGATACTGAACCTTATATGTTAGTGTTCTGTTCACTTAAATTCTTTTCTTCACCCTGTTATGTCTTCTGCTCTGGGCTTTTAAGTGATTCTTCCTAACTGCCCACCACTTGGAATTTTCTCACTTAATTTATATTATTTCTTCCTGAGAAGCTAATATTTCAAATGTGCTTTTCTCTGCAGATTATATGTGACAAGTATGGTTATAAAATACAGGAAGCATAATGGATATGGCATGTTACTAACAATTTGTTTAGCTAGCCTGCTTTTGACTTTTTGATGTAGTCATTCTGAATAGATAAAACAAGTAAGCTTTACACATTTACTGTTAAACATGCTGTGGTGTGAGGCTAATCAAATTGACACACTAAAGTTTTCTGTGAATAATTTGTCAAGAGTCTACAGAAATGTTACCTTCTTACCATCAGTGTCCCTTCTCAGAACCATTTTCATTGTTGTGTGCTGAGTGCTGGAGTGACTGCTCTGTTGTAGAGATATCTGCTGATTGTTCAATTTAGTATGTTGAGTCAATTCTCATTTACTTTCAACGGTAGTTATTTGGTTAATAATTTAACTTCATGAGTAGTACAAAATTCATTTTTGTTTTGATCACTTAATCAGCTGTCTGAATATTGAGTATCAAATTTATACTCTATATCTGACAACATTACATTACAGGAATTTTGTTGTTGTAGATGGGCATACTTGATCATGGCAAGCTACAGCAAATATATAATCTCCTTGACCCAAAATGTGTTGAAGTAATTCAAAAGATGTTGTTTGAAGAGGACAATAATGAACCTGAAGATGATGTAGTCTCAGATTTTATTGAAAAAGCTCAAGTTTAACAATAAAATTCAGAAACAGATGAAGATGAGAAACAAGTATTTGAAAAGAAAATTATCATTACTGTATTGAAAGGTGCAAATATAAAATGGAATTAACTTCCACTATCACAGAGAGTAAGTTTCATCACCCGCAGTATTATTCAGAAGTAGCTTGGGACTATAGGTGCAGCAAAAATGCCCTTTGGATGCTGGAATTGCCTCATAGGAGATGACTTTTGTCCATTATAGAATGTGTACCCATGCTTGATATGATAAATATGAGTGGAATCAATACACAAGTGATTCATTCTGGTAACAATAAAAATTTTATCAGAAGAAAAGGATTCCTAAAACAACTACCTCCTGCATTACTTTTGTCTCATTTGATTCTTATACATTTGGACACCTCAGGTTTGCATACAGATCATCAGCAGAGGTTGAAACAGTACCAGCCAATATGAGAAGAAGATGCGGAAGACAAGAGCAGAAATGCAGAAAATGGAATTGGGGTCAACGGGAAAAGTTGCAATACCCACACTGTAAAGGGAAAACAGAAAAATATACAGTTGCAAAATATGCCTAAAGCCAATCTGTTTAATCCACAGTGAAACTTTTTGCTCTGATTACAATAACATACCTCATTGGTTACTGTAGTCCAATGGTGGTAATGAGACAACTGAATGGTTAATATTTGTATTGTTATGCTCTCTTTGTCTATCTGTTCACATATTTGCAATTCATAATATAGTAAATAAGCAATATGATCAATTTGATATTCCACACATGATCTTGGTAAGGAGAATGACACACCTCATAGGTGGCTTAAGTGAACCACATTTTGTTCCCATAGTTCCTTGTCTGTGGGGGTAATAGTCAGCCTACAGGCCAGGGGCTGAATCATCAGTTAGTCCTAGGGTTTCTTCTCTCTAGGGTTTCTCCTCTAGTAATGATCTGAATATGTGAAAATTGCCAATATACACCATGATTTGGAGTTCCTGATGAACTATAACTGACTGTGTAAGTATGGCCAAAGCTCAGAGAAAAGCTAGGGCACACCATTTCCAACAAGAACAATACCCAATTAAGCACTTTGATACTCAAATCTCCCTTCAAAGTTAAGCACAACTGCATCCCTTTTTTAGTTCTTTCCCAGTATCTTTCTAGTGTACACACTTCTTTTTCCTTTGATTTTGAATCTATTGTGTTAGTAACAGTTGTTACTTTGTTCCTGTAAAAATCTATTTTGTTTCACTTGTTACTAGTTCTTTTTTTATTTTTTTTAAGGTTTTGTAGGGGAGGTTGTGCTGACAAATAATTGTTAAGAAAAAAAATCAATACACTGCACCACTTCCGAGATATTCATCATAGAAATTAGCCAACCAAGTCAGCAAACTTGCAAATTTGAGAAGCCTGCCAGAGACAGTGTCACCAGACTTATTAGTTTCCTCAAACCAAACAAATGTAACTTTTGCTCACCTAGCTCATATTTATCGCTTCCAAGAAAGGCACATTTTAACTTTTAATGAGCATTTGAACTAGTTGTAACACACAGACCCACAGATGTCTGTGCATTACTGCATTTTAGCATGTGCAAGTGCTTGAATTTGTGCACACAACAACCTGATGGCTAACTTCAATGATAAGTAACTCAGAAATGATGCATCATATCAAACTTTTTTCTTAACCATTATTTCTCTGCACAACCTTCCCTGCAACACCCTTACAAACCTTTTATACCATTTCTGTCCACCCTGCATATTTCCTCTGCCTTTCATTTCATTGCTAAACAATTTTTCTAATGTACCTCTTGTCACAGTGGATTATTTTCACAAAAGTGTGTAATGTTTTTGTTAACTGGGGGTGTCAGATTCACAGTTCATTACAGTAGCAACTAATTTATTCATCGTGTTCCACTGATTCAGTATCATAGATACTCAGGTCATGGGACAAGTCGATTTATACACAATCAAAGTGAAGAACCTGTCAGAAACCACATTAGTAGTTGTCCTTTATGAACTAATTGTGTTTACACAAAAATAATTCTGTTTTTTTAGTTATACTACATAGCCGATAGCTCCCGTTGGTGGCTTAATATCTGCATGACCCCATTGATATGTATCTTAAAGCAACAGTTGTCTACATCCCTTTATACACCAAACATTGACCCACCTCCATAACCAAGACTGCTAACATATGTCTGTGCAGCAGTGTTGACCCAGAGATAAGCCGGTCTGAATCCTAGAGGTGGACGAAATTTTTGCAACCAGTATTTGGCCACCAAGGGACAAAGAGGTGGTAGCATAAGATTCCTGATCACCAGTCCTTGCATCACTGTCCTGGATTAAATTATAAACCTCTCCACAGTGCCTCATGAAGTGAGGGCAAGTGATGTTAAGAGGTGGTCAATCCATCAGGTGGGGATATTAAGCTTGTCAGCCTTGAGGAATAGGCTATGTGCGGGCACCAGGTTTCACCCATTTTCTATCATCATCATACAAAACTACACTATACACTACACTACATGTGCATCCATTACGCTCATCTACATTCCACAAATACATATATGACACATCTCTCACATACCCACAAGCAAGGGGCTAATGTGCAGGTAGAAGGACACACTTTCCAACCAGGTGGCTGAAACCACCCTGTCAATAATGCCAAACAACATTTAATTTTTTTAATTTTAGTGAGCATTGCTCTCTGTCCTGTAGCTAAATATCTTACTGAAATTGAGGCCATTAGAGACAAATTACAATTTCATATTGGACAATAAAAGGCCAGAGAATCAGCTATAGTCTTTTTGTTGGAACCATGTGTAATGATACCTTGTCCTGCATGTAATTGACATATTGTTAAATAACTGATGTTATAGTAGCACAGTTACAATTACATTAGTGATTACCAGGCACAGAAGTGATTAAGATCTATTATAAGACATGGGTCCGAGAACTAATTTGTGAACTCTGCTCATCACTAAAATTCAATCACTGAAAACAGACTCATCTTTCTCTTTGTTGCTGTAGGTGTTATTGTTGTTGTTGTTCATTGTCCTGAAAGTAAATGGGATATGATTTCAGAAAAAGGGATCCTGGGTCTTGGAAGTGATTAAGAACAATATGTTAATCTTCCTATTGGTCCGAGTACTGTGGCATAATTCTTTCATTCATTAAGTCACCAACAAAGGATTTCTGTCTTGTACTTAGATCAATGTAACCAGGTATTAAATGTAACTTATTTAAAATAAAACACCATATAAAGATAAATTAGTATGTATTCACCACATTTGAATAACCACGAAAGAACTTTTTCACACATCATGAAACTTCTCTCCATTGTAGCTCACATCCAACTCTCTACTACTACTACTCGAAGATGCATAGATTTATACTGACAGATCACAGAGTCTCATTGATATTGATTTTTCAACACAGATGACACATTATATGTGGAATAGCTTACAATACTAATTACTGTGTTTAGTTAAGTTTGTATAGTCAATTGTAGTTCTGGATAGTCTTTCATAATAACAGGAAATAAATAATTAAGACATAAAAAAATATGGATTCCCAAATACTGAAATAAACCAATGATCATACATTAAAAATTATGCATTACCAATGTTGCAAAACATTATAATAGTAAAAAGTTGTATCATGTTCACTGATTGGTTACAGCTGTGTTGCCATCAGCTGTACTCCACAGTCACACAGATTTAATCTTGTTATGCATGGTAGTGGTCACATGATGTGATTATGTGAACATTTATTTAAAACCTAATTTAAGATATATGAATGCTGATTTGAAAATCCCATTTTTTCTGAATACATACCCAGTGTCTTATCCAATGCACAATCTAATTTAGTATCTGAGGCATATTGTTCAGCAATGTTCATGTGGTGTAAAACGTGAATGTCTGTAGCTAGGATCAGATAAAAATTGAATGTACATTTTGTTTTCAATTGCACTTGTCCCATATTTTATGTGTATATATTTGCTAACAGAATGCCAGTCAAAACTAGTTCTAGAGAAAAATTATTTCTATGTGAGAGTATAAACTAAGTTTCTTTTTTCTTAATAAATGAATCCTCAGCAACAATGCAACAGTACCTGATGAATCACTGAAAACATCAATGGTTGCTGTGTCAGAACAGCTGAAGGACTACCAACAAACTATCACAGCGACTGTAGAATCAACAAGGTTACAGACCAATGTACTAGCAAGCACTGTAAGACCAACATTAAGCAGCCGCGCAAGACCACCTCAGAAGAAAAAGCAACCACAGACAGCACAGAAGGCAGGAAATAAGACTAACAATAAGGTACTATGCTTTTTGCAGTAACAGTCATAATATATGTACCCCAATCTTGAATTTACCAAAGATATACAAAAATATATACTGTTGTTTTTACATTCCTCATTTATTATGTAATGAGAGCTCTTGTTCAACACTTATTTATGCTCAGAAGCACAAAAAAGTGGAAGGAAAAAAATAACTGCAGAAATTTGCTAGTGAAAAGGTACAGAGGTGTAATTGTAAGAACTATGCATAAACTGAAGCCAGATGGGTTGTGGGTACTAAGCATGTATGTTCAAGAAAATTTCTGTCGTAATGTTATGAGATACTGGCATTGGGATGAAGCCTCTAAATCATCCATGTGATGAACCAAGCGCAGTAAAAGCAACCTCATTTGTGACTTAATTCTCACTGGCAGTTCAGTAGTTTTCATGCTAACATGAAAAAAATAGTATGTTAGCACACCAGCTGATATACATTGTGGTTCATACCAGGAATTTACCTCTTTTGATGAAATATGTTTTATCACTGATTGAGATATTGTGGAGCTGTGGAAGGTATCAAAACAGGTATTACGTGTTACGTGAGAAGAGCAGTAGCATTGTGAGCCTGTTTTCACAGGATGACATGAAAAATGTGTTAACTGCTTTTATAGAAAATTTGGTTGACAAATGTCTGGCTAGAAAAGCATTGCATGACAAGAACTGCAATCATACTCTGTTTCTAGGAGGATCAATGTATTCTTAGTACATAGTCAGCATTGCAACAGATACATTTGCAACAAATGTCAAAACTGCATTGAATGGAATTATCCATCAGATTCTATTAATATGTCCATTGTTATCTTTCACTTCTTTTATGAGTTCTCATAAAATATCAGTAATTTACAATGAAGTTTGGTCAGAAGAAATTTCATTACAAGCACATTTTACTTTGAAATTATAGCACTATGCCCTGTCTGTTATAATAAGTTTATCAAACTTGAACTCTTTCTTTCACAGACTAAATCCAACAGACCTCCAACACGTGCAACTCTCTATGGCCTTGCTTCCATAAAACGTGATGGAGATGTAACAGTCAACATGATGAGCTCTCACATAACCGTAAAATCACTCTTCAGTCTGGGACCGCTGATGCTTAAAGTTGAACGAGAAGTAAGTAAGAATGTAAAAGTATGTTCTACTAACATCACTGTACAATATTATGACAAATTGCATGGACATTAACAACAGAATAACAACAACAAAATGTTCCCTGAGAAGGCATTGCTACAATACATGCCAATTGGTATATTTCTGTCAAGGTTTTTGTCTACAAATGATCCAAACATAAATACTTTTGGATTAAAGTAGATCAATCACCAACAAGCAGAAGCATTGAGTGAACGTTAGGCACACACAAGTAAAGTTGCTATCTTTCAGAGTAATCCTTTTGTGAGCTAGAGTAAAATACACACACACATGGTGCCAGCTGGATGAACATTGCCAGTGATGCATTTCAGCAGATGGACTAGGTTGTGGTGGAGATAGTGTCAGATTGGGTGGGTAGTGGATAGAGAGGTCGGAGGGGTGGCAGGTACATGGGCTAGGTATGCAATGCACAGTTGTTGTAGCTGGTGGGGAGCAGCACCTGCTGAAGATGATGTGAATTTGGAGAAGTGACAGAATGGATGAAGGAGAAATTGTTAGGTGGAGGGTGTGAGAACAGTGGTTACCAGAGACTGAGGCTAGGATGTTTACAGGAGAGAGGATGTGTTGTAAGGATAGCTCCCTTCTGTGTAGTTCAGAGAAGCTGATGGTGGTGAGATGGATCCAGATGGCCTAGATTGTGAAGTAGCTATTGAAACTGAGCATTTTGTGCTCAGCTGCATGCCATGCCACTGGGCAGTCAACTTTGTTCTTAGCAATAGTTTGGCTGTGGCTATTCATCCTGGTGGACTGGCGGGTGGTAGTCATGCCAACAAAAGGAGCTATGCACTGTTTTCAGGAGAGTTGGTGTATTACATGATTGTTTTCACAGGTAGTCCTGCCTCTGATGGGGTAGGGTAAGCCTGTGACAGGCCTGGAGTAGGTGGTGCTGGTTGAGTGGATTGAGCAGGTCTTAGTCCATGGTCTGCCACCAGGACATGATCCTTGTGGCAAAGGGTTTTGAATGAGAGTGGCATAGAAATGGACTAGGAAGTTGTGTAGGTTGGCTGTGCAACAGAACACCACTTTAGGAAGAGTGGGAAGGATCTTGGGTAAGATGTCGACCATTCCAGGGCATGATGAGAGATAATCAAAGCCCTAATGAAGGATATGGTTCAGTTGCGCCAGTCCAGGATGATAATGGGCGATGAGGGAGGCACCCTCTGCAGTGGATTCTTGTGGTGGTGCAAGGATTGGGGTGTATGAGGACATGGCATGGGAAATTTGTTTGTAGACTAGGTTTGGGGACTATGCTTGTCTGTAAAGGCTTCTGTGAGATCTTCAGCATACTGGCCAAGGGATTCTCAACACTCAGCGTACATTGTTCATGGGTGGCTATGCTGTATGGCAGGGATTTTTTGGTGTGGAAGGGGTGGCAGCTGTCAAAATGCAGGTACCGTTGGTGGTCAGTGGGTTTAGTGTCGACAGAGGTGTAAATGGAACCATCAGAGAGGTTAATGCCCAGAAGATGGCACGTTGGGTAGAAGAGAACAGTTAATATGGATGGGAAAGAATGTGTTGAGGTTGTGAAGGAATGTGGATAGGGTGTCAAGGCCCTGAGACATAATAAAGATATCATCAATAAACGTGAACCAGACTAGGGTTTGATAGTTTTGGAAAGGTAGGAAGGTTTACTCTAGATGGACTATAGAATGCTTGGCATTGGAGCATGCCATGCGGGTTCCCATGGCTGTGCTACAGATTTGTTTTTATATTCCTCCTTTGAATGAAAAGTAGTTAGGACATTGTTGGTAAGATGTATAAGGAATGAGACAGCCAGACTTTTACAATGTGTAATCTAAGACACAAAGAATGAAACATAATTTAAAAATTCAGAAATGGGAATATGTCATAGTGTCATAGCCCTAAAGTTTACCTGTAGACATTTGGTGTGGATAACAGCCTTCTAAACACATTGTGCTGGACACTGAAGAATTAAGCTTATATCTAAATCCTGAAGACTAAATTACATAATGAGAAAACTGATAATGATGGTAATTAAAATAAGAAAAGATTGATAATAACTATTTGTTGTTCATAAGGCAAGAAATTTCACTGGAAAACTTTCACTTCTCATTTCTAATTTTTTTTTATTGGAACAAATAAGAATATGCAGCTAATCCATATATATTTATTTACAGTTTGGGAGAGGAGCCAAGAAAGACATTCGTAGTGCTGTTGCCACAACAACAGAAATGTCTGGAAAATTAAATTTGAGGATAATGAATGGTGGCGCAGCAACTCTGCATTCAATCAGGGTACTTCAACCAAAACAGGTATGATAGTCTAAATTATGAGCAATGCACCTGGTATGATTGCATGGGAAAATTGAACACAAATAAGTATGACTGATGAGTTTGAAATATGCTTTTCACTTTTCATCCCCTGTCTCTTACACTGATTTCAACATCAGCTCCCTAGCCAATCAATTTCCATCCAAATAATTAACCATTCATTTAAAAAACCTAAGTAAATTGAGGATATTTGCATTATCTTTATTATTACCATTTTAACTTTTTGTGTATATGTAAGTAAATGATCAACAGGAAAAGACTCCGTGAAAGTAACGTAGACTGCCTGACAAAAATAGTGAAGCACCCAGAAGACATGTTTGAATGTCATTGTATCGTTGTACACATACACACCATTAGCAGGTATGTAAATGATTAGTGCCAGGTGGTGTCAGTGACAGTTAGAATGGCCATAAGGGTACCTTAGTGCTTTTTGTGTTTAGTATTGTTACCAGGCCTGGTAGGGTATATGAGGGGCATGCACAGCATCAGATGTTGAGTGATCAATTTGAAGGGCATTGAGATGCAACACACTTGTGTGACACAGCATTATCAACACTTGATAGAGTTTAAAAGGGGCCTTACTGTCAGTCTCCATTTGGTCAGCAGGTCGGTTCATGCAACATCCAAATTTGGAGGGCATTCGGATGTGACAGTGGCCTGATGTTGGACTGCATAGGAACATAAGGACAAACATATTCCTGTCAAGGTTCCAGTCAACTACATCTGACCACTACAATGGAGGATCACTGTATTGTGCACCAAGCACATCGTAACCCTTGACATCTGAATCTGCCACCTGAGAACAAATAATGGACTCTCCACAACATTCTGTCTAATCCTGCACCATAGCTCGGAGATTAGTAGCGGTTGGTCTTTGGAATTACTGTCCATTGTGTAGGCTGATAACTCCACAATACAACAAGCTGCTATTAAAATTGTGGCCCTTGGTTATTAAATTTCTGCAGATGCTCACTTTTCTCTAGAGGCACATGTCAGGGAAAGTTGTATGTGACTTGTGGCTGCTCCACAATTTTTATTTCTAACACTTGCCATTCCTCCTTCAGGAGAGACCTGTGCTCGCCACAAACGTCTGTGTTAAGAGTGGTGCCATGACCAGGAAGCAATAACTGCTGAGGACAGTGTCATATTGTGTTCTGTGCTGAATTGTGGTTCTGCTTAATCACTGATGACCCTTTTCAGTGAGTTTGTTGGTGACCTGGAGAGAGGTTCCATTATTACAACGTTTTGGAGAGGCACAGTTGTGGTACCCCTGGCATCACAGTGTGGGCAACGATTGAGTATGACTTCATGTTAGAGCTTCCAGCAATTGAGGCTAACTCTAATGGCACAACAGTACATCACGGGCAGCCTGCATCCTCATGTGTTACCTCTCATGCAACAGTAATGTGATGCCATTTCTCAACAGAAAATTGCCCATTAACACATGGCACACATCCCCCTGAACTGTCTGCATGATGTTGAGGTACTCCTACGGCCAGCAAGATCCCCAGATCAGTCCCCAATATTACATGTCTAGGACCAGCTTGGATGTCATCTCTGTCCCAGTACCAGTACCCAGCACATGAAGGACCAGTTACAACAGTAGTGGGCCACTTGCCTCAGGAGAGATACAATGGCTTTATGACACCCCTCCCAACTGAATCAGGGCATGCATCCAGGCCAGAAGGCAATGTTATGTCATAGTGATAAGTGAGATCTTACTGCCAAATTCTTAGTGAACTTCATTCAATTTTGAAACCACTGAAGTAACATCAAATACCCTATTAACTCATGAAGTTTCAGTTTGTCCTCCCCTTCTGGTGGCCTCACATTTTTTGTCAGACAGTGTATTTACTATACAAAAAGTGGGTTAATCATATATGTTAATTTCACAGGTGCGAGTTGAGAGTGCTGATAACCATGATAAGACTCGCGAATTTATTTGGCGCCGCTCCAGTCACATTGCTCACCTTGTATCACAGAAGTTAACACGAGCAGCCAAATCTATGCTCCAACCACCGCCTACAGTTGTTAAGTCCTGAAATGATTATAATGATTCTCTGAAACAAGCATTGTACCTGCTCACTCAGTGCAAATGAGGCCTGGTTATATTAACCAGCTCTAATGTGTTGCATTTTATTTTGTACACTGAAATCAGTTCAGGACTAAATGTATTACATGTTTCTGTTTATTTATTTATTGTGTTATGTGTTTCTATTTATTTATTTATCTATTTATTTATGTACTATTTGTAAAAGTATTTTTATACATTTGTATAAATGACACATGATAATAAAACATCTTGAATATGTCAGTAGATCTGTTTTCTATGCTTTTATCATCAGTTGTGATGGTGGATGAACTTAGACACTTCAATGAATCTTTCATGTAGCCTGTAATTACTCCTTTGTATGAATACTTCACTCTTATTTATTAACTGCAGAAACAGTTCTAATTAAAAAATAGACAAACATTATTAATTAGGAAAAAATAAGTGTTACACAGATTTTAAAAGACTTTATACAAAATGAAATGAGTTACTGTTTATCACAATATTTATACAATGGAATTGTGGGTGAAAACATTTGCATATGAAATGGCTGGTACACATTTATCTGATGAGTAGGAGTGGCATGCTCCTGATCCATTGTAAAGGAAAACTGAAATTCATAATATTGTAAGAATATTTGTTGGCTAGGATAAAATTTCTCATCCACTGTGCGTCCTTGATAAACTTCTTCCCATTGTTGATCCCATAAATTCTCTCCATGTACTATTACAAATTCACAGTTTATGATTCCATGAAACTGTATGTTTCACTTATTAGTTAAATCTGATTTGTTATTACTTTGTGTTGCCAATGTCCGAACTTGATACTCACATGAACCATTTAATGAGGGGTTCACACCTGTTTCATGGTAGATCGTTGTATTTAGAAATAAATTAGAAATAACTGTATTATATCCTTCTGTTCTTGTTGTGAATGTTACTGTGGGATCAAATCAAGTCAGGCATCATGAAATTTAAGTGTCTTCAGTCAGAACTACCTATGATCACATAAATATTGAACTCTCCACATACAATTACTTCCAAGTGATTTTCTCTAAGTTTTATTAGCCCCCTCAGTAGTTGCTTAATGAAACTGGAAGAATTTGCTGTACTAAGTCTGTATACTGTAAGAAGTGCTGTCTTGTATGTTTTCAAGTCTGTTACTGAAGTACAGGAATCAAAGAGTTGTTCAGTGTTGTACTCATTTATGTCGATATTCTGGGACTTTATTTCACTTCTGGTGTTAGCTGCTTGCTTCTGCCTTACAATGTACACCTACAGTAAAGTGACACTAAACTGTATCCACTATGGTGCATCTGTTCATTTCTTTGCCTTTCAAATGATATTCTGTTAGGCACAGCTGAACTGTTGAAATACCTTTAAATTATTAAGTTTCCTACAATGATATGAGAAGTTCATCTTTCTTGTTTAACAAGGTTCTTTATTCAGGCAGAGAAGTTTAAATTTATTATCATCACTACTGGTAACTTTTGTGTTGTCCAAGCTGTCATTTGCTGTTTCTACACTGATTGTTGCAACTGTGTCTATAATTATTCAACAATTTTTTTCTTTTGGAAGAATTTACCCAAAAAAGTTCCAGTAAAAAATATTGGAAATCACAAGGACTGGACAGACAATGTTCAGATTACACAGTATGTATCAGAAATTTGTTATGAAAGAGAAGTTCAGAAGTAGATCATGTTGTGTGCAGTGCAACTATGTGAAGAGTGATGCATTATACACACACATATGTGACTGCTTCATTCTGCTGAATAGATCCTGAAGCTCTTGATTTACACATTCAACAGAATGATTCATCCTACATTTGTTGCATTGATCAAAGGATGACACAATCTATAGATGGATGTGAAGAGAATTCTCAGCTATGTGCATGATGCCGTCCTCCACTGCATAGATGAGTTCAAAGTCCAAACTGTTCTTAGCATCCACAATAATCACTCCATAACCTTCTTTCCCAAGATTTTTCTCCAGGGAGCCCGAGACACAGGTGATATCTTTGCACGTGCAGTATTCTTGAAAGAATTAGTTACTTGGTAATCCTTGATGCTGTTTGACCTATGTCTGTTCCATTCGTGCTTTTCAGATTAAATTCAGCACATATCACACCATCAAATTAATAATCTTTAGCAATCACCTTAGGATTGTCCAAATTCTCAACATTGTATATTGAAAACCCTGGTAATATGTTAATCATTGGTGTACTATTGATATTTTTAGGTAATAATTCGTGTTGAATATGTAACTAAATATCTACAATGACTATACTTAGTTTTGTGTGAGAGATCCTATAACTCATTTCCTTTTTATCAACTGAAGACACGAAGTCTGTAAACAAGACTTCAATCATGTTTGGCACTTTATGAATGGCTGTTCTGGTTGCATATGCTATACACAACGACCAGTTTCAGCAGCATCTGCCGTCACTGGGTCTTTTACAAGCAGGAAATATAAAAAAAATATTTATGTGACAAAAGGGCAAGCTATACAGAAGACCTAGGGATATATAGGAACATTATGAAAACCAATTCCAATATGGAACAATGGGGAGAGATTTGTGGAGAGAAGAATGGTGTGCGATGACAACACATTCTGTAGTTAATTTGTTTCTAAAAGATTTTTTTCAATAGGCTGCTTTAATTTGCCTGAGCCAGCTGCACCCTGCATCGTCCCTCCCCCTCTCATCCACCATAACATGGCTAACAGTCATATACACCAGCCATACACACCATTAAGAATATTATGATTCCAGTATTATCTCAAACAGCCTGTGCATATGGGTGTATGATAAGTGGTGGTAGTGGTGTGGGAAAAGGATGTATCCAAAGGTTGGAGAGGTGGGTGAAGTGTTCCAGGGAGTCCAGACCCTTCCTATCACCTAAAAGAAATTACACATGATGTAGATGCTCTGTAGTGAAATTGAAAGACATTTTTATTTTCAGTCCTATGACGAAAAAGGGATATCCACTATCAGCAGTCAGCAAGGCCAATGCTAGTTTTAAACTGTCTTTACAGCTTTAGCACTATAACCTATCACGCACTGCTGTTTTAGCCAGGACCAACTACTGGCCTTACTTGAGTTCATTTGTTATTTTGTTAATCAGTTCAGTTCTTACTTGCAGTTTAATTTAATGTAAGTGCTACCATTTACTGTTTTTGTGGTGTGTGCTGTTGTAACAAGAAAGAAGAGGAAATTGATTTTGATTCACTTGCTATTATTACAGGTAATTTAAAAATATGAACACACTACTGCAATAGCCAAATTACCTATCTATAGCAGATTTATGTTAGCACTGGAGTCAATATTTAGAGGCTGGTAGAACTTTGGGACCTCAATACTTCAGTATTTCACAAGGCAGTGGAGTAGTAAATATCATAACAAATAACATTAAATTAAAATCAGTGCATAAAAATACATTTGGATTTGTCTCTGTTGCCCAAACATCATGTTGATGAACAAAAATATTGCCCAAATGGTGATGGTTGCAATTCTTTAAAAAAATTGCTCAATACTCTCATTACTAGGCCAAATGGCAAAATATTGCACAATATTGTCACATGGGTGGTATTCAGTTATGAAAACCAGTACCTATATGGAACAGTGGGAAGGGGTTCATGTAGAGAAGAAGGGGTATGTGATGACAGCACATTCTATAGTTTGTTCATTTTTAAAAGATTTTTTCAGTGGGCCACTTCAATTCATCTGAGCTGACTGCGCCCACTAAAAAAATCTTTTAGAAACAAATTAACTACAGATTGTGTTGTCATCACACCTTTCATCCAGTACCTATTTACACTCTTGTGCAACTCCAGGCATTACTAAATCTTAAATATGCTGTCATTTGTGCACTATCAAATGAATAAACATGCACAGTTAAAGGAAACATGCAGTGTCAGAATTCAATTTTTTGTTATGATGTATTGTATTTTATTTTATTTTAAAACAATATACAACAACCAGTTTTTCCAAATTCTCTCCCGACCTGGGGTAGCTCTGCATGTTGAGATGCTGAGCTAGCAGTCCCTGATTTGGAAGGTGATATGATTATCTATCTACATCTACATCTACATTTATACTCTGCAAGCCACCCAACGGTGTGTGGCGGAGGGCACTTTACGTGCCACTGTCATTATCTCCCTTTCCTGTTCTAGTTGCGTATGGTTCGCGGGAAGAACGACGACTGTCTGAAAGCCTCTGTGCGCGCTCTAATCTCTCTAATTTTACATTCGTGATCTCCTCGGGAGGTATAAGTAGGGGGAAGCAATATATTCGATACCTCATCCAGAAACGGACCCTCTCGAAACCTGGCGAGCAAGCTACACCGCGATGCAGAGCGCCTCTCTTGCAGAGTCTGCCACTTGAGTTTGTTAAACATCTCCGTAACGCTATCACGGTTACCAAATAACCCTGTGACGAAACGTGCCGCTCTTCTTTGGATCTTCTCTATCTCCTCCGTCAACCCGATCTGGTACGGATCCCACACTGATGAGCAATACTCAAGTATAGGTCGAACGAGTGTTTTGTAAGCCACCTCCTTTGTTGATGGACTACATTTTCTAAGGACTCTCGCAATGAATCTCAACCTGGTACCCGCCTCACCAACAATTAATTTTATATGATCATTCCACTTCAAATCGTTCCGCACGCATACTCCCAGATATTTTACAGAAGTAACTGCTACCAGTGTTTGTTCCGCTATCATATAATCATACAATAAAGGATCCTTCTTTCTATGTATTTGCAATACATTACATTCGTCTATGTTAAGGGTCAGTTGCCACTCCCTGCACCAAGTGCCTATCCGCTGCAGGTCTTCCTGCATTTCGCTACAATTTTCTAATGCTGCAACTTTTCTGTATACTACAGCATCATCCGCGAAAAGCCGCATGGAACTTCCGACACTATCTACTAGGTCATTTATATATATTGTGAAAAGCAATGGTCCCATAACACTCCCCTGTGGCACGCCAGAGGTTACTTTAATGTCTGTAGACGTCTCTCCGTTGATAACAACATGCTGTGTTCTGTTTGCTAAAAACTCTTCAATCCAGCCACACAGCTGGTCTGATATTCCGTAGGCTCTTACTTTGTTTATCAGGCGACAGTGCGGAACTGTATCGAACGCCTTCCGGAAGTCAAGAAAAATAGCATCTACCTGGGAGCCTGTATCTAATATTTTCTGGGTCTCATGAACAAATAAAGCGAGTTGGGTTTCACACGATCTCTGTTTCCGGAATCCATGTTGATTCCTACATAGTAGATTCTGAGTTTCCAAAAACGACATGATACTCGAGCAAAACACATGTTCTAAAATTCTACAACAGATCGACGTCAGAGATATAGGTCTATAGTTTTGCGCATCTGCTCGACGACCCTTCTTGAAGACTGGGACTACCTGTGCTCTTTTCCATTCATTTGGAACCTTCTGTTCCTCTAGAGACTTGCGGTACACGGCTGTTAGAAGGGGGGCAAGTTCTTTCGCGTACTCTGTGTAGAATCGAATTGGTATCCCGTCAGGTCCAGTGGACTTTCCTCTGTTGAGTGATTCCAGTTGCTTTTCTATTCCTTGAACACTTATTTCGATGTCAGCCATTTTTTCATTGGTGCGAGGATTTAGAGAAGGAACTGCAGTGCGGTCTTCCTCTGTGAAACAGCTTTGGAAAAAGGTGTTTAGTATTTCAGCTTTACGCTTGTCATCCTCTGTTTCAATGCCATCATCATCCCGGAGTGTCTGGACATGATGTTTCGAGCCACTTACTGATTTAACGTAAGACCAGAACTTCCTAGGATTTTCTGTCAAGTCGGTACCTAGTATTTTACTTTCGAATTCACTGAATGCTTCACGCATAGCCCTCCTTACGCTAACTTTGACATCGTTTAGCTTCTGTTTGTCTGAGAGGTTTTGGCTGTGTTTAAACTTGGAGTGAAGCTCTCTTTGCTTTCGCAGTAGTTTCCTAACTTTGTTGTTGTACCACGGTGGGTTTTTCCCGTCCCTCACAGTTTTACTCGGCACGTACCTGTCTAAAACGCATTTTACGATTGCCTTGAACTTTTTCCATAAACACTCAACATTGTCAGTGTCGGAACAGAAATTTTCATTTTGATCTGTTAGGTAGTCTGAAATCTGCCTTCTATTACTCTTACTAAACAGATAAACCTTCCTCCCTTTTTTTATATTCCTATTAACTTCCATATTCAGGGATGCTGCAACAGCCTTATGATCACTGATTCCCTGTTCTGCACTTACAGAGTCGAAACGTTCGGGTCTGTTTGTTATCAGTAGGTCCAAGATGTTATCTCCACGAGTCGGTTCTCTGTTTAATTGCTCGAGGTAATTTTCGGATAGTGCACTCAGTATAATGTCACTCGATGCTCTGTCCCTACCACCCGTCCTAAACATCTGAGTGTCCCAGTCTATATCTGGTAAATTGAAATCTCCACCTAAGACCATAACATGATGAGAAAATTTATGTGAAATGTATTCCAGATTTTCTCTCAGTTGTTCTGCCACTAATGCTGCTGAGTCGGGGGGTCGGTAAAAGGAGCCAATTATTAACCTAGCTCGGTTGTTGAGTGTAACCTCCACCCATAATAATTCACAGGAACTATCCACTTCTACTTCACTACAGGATAAACTACTACTAACAGCGACGAACACTCCACCACCGGTTGCATGCAATCTATCCTTTCTAAACAATGTCTGTGCCTTTGTAAAAATTTCGGCAGAATTTATCTCTGGCTTCAGCCAGCTTTCTGTACCTATAACGATTTCAGCTTCGGTGCTTTCTATCAGCGCTTGAAGTTCTGGTATTTTACCAACGCAGCTTCGACAGTTTACAATTACAATACCGATTGCTGCTTGGTCCCCGCATGTCCTGACTTTGCCCCGCACCCGTTGAGGCTGTTGCCCTTTCTGCACTTGCCCGAGGCCATCTAACCTAAAAAAACCGCCCAGCCCACGCCACACAACCCCTGCTACCCGTGTAGCCGCTTGTTGCGTGTAGTGGACTCCTGACCTATCCAGCGGAACCCGAAACCCCACCACCCTATGGCGCAAGTCGAGGAATCTGCAGCCCACACGGTCGCAGAACCGTCTCAGCCTCTGATTCAGACCCTCCACTCGGCTCTGTACCAAAGGTCCGCAGTCAGTCCTGTCGACGATGCTGCAGATGGTGAGCTCTGCTTTCATCCCACTAGCGAGACTGGCAGTCTTCACCAAATCAGATAGCCGCCGGAAGCCAGAGAGGATTTCCTCCGATCCATAGCGACACACATCATTGGTACCGACATGAGCGACCACCTGCAGATGGGTGCACCCTGTACCCTTCATGGCATCCGGAAGGACCCTTTCCACATCTGGAATGACTCCCCCCGGTATGCACACGGAGTGCACTTTGGTTTTCTTCCCCTCCCTTGCTGCCATATCCCTAAGGGGCCCCATTACGCGCCTGACGTTGGAACTCCCAACTACCAGTAAGCCCACCCTCTGCGACTGCCCGGATCTTGCAGACTGAGGGGCAACCTCTGGAACAGGACAAGCAGCCATGTCAGGCCGAAGATCAGTATCAGCATGAGACAGAGCCTGAAACCGGTTCGTCAGACAAACTGGAGAGGCCTTCCGTTCAGCCCTCCGGAATGTCTTTCGCCCCCTGCCACACCTTGAGACGACCTCCCACTCTACCACAGGTGAGGGATCAGCCTCAATGCGGGCAGTATCCCGGGCAACCACAGTCGTAGTCCGATCGGGGGATGCGTGGGACGAGCTGGCCGTCCCCGACAAACCCCCATCCGGACCCCCACAGTGATGCCCATTGGCAACAGCCTCAAGCTGTGTGACCGAAGCCAACACTGCCTGAAGCTGGGAGCGAAGGGATGCCAACTCAGCCTGCATCCGAACACAGCAGTTGCAGTCCCTATCCATGCTAAAAACTGTTGTGCAAAGAACGTCTGAACTAATCTACAGAGAGCGCAAACAAAACGACACAAAATTGAAACGGTTATTAAAATACAAGATTGCCTAGTAAATGCAGCCTTGAAAATGTTTTTCTGTGGTTTTCCATTTTCAGTTTAGGCAAACCAGAGTTGGATTCATATGATACACCACAACCAATTCCTTTCAAATACCTTTATTTCCTGACAGATTCCAATTCCCTTAAAGATGCAGCCCTCCACTTAAATGAAAAGAGCAGCGTCAAAGACGAGCCTAGCATCTCTTCAGAGACTCCTGGCGCTAAAAGCCATATGATAAATAAATAATAATCCAAATTCTCCTCATTTAGGCTCACACATTTCTCTGACAGGACATTCTTTACTGCAGAAAATGATTTTTCTTACATTACAAGCAATTTTTTCCACCTAAAATTATTCTAGCTTCTCTGTCTAACAATGATCTCTTCATTCCAAAAGTCCTTTCAGTAACAATCAAAGTGTACAAAAAATTAGTGCTTGTGTATTCTAGATCACTTCCTTATCTCCAGTCCAGACTAAAGAAAAGAAGTAGACTGTAAAATGACCTTTGAGGATGAAGGAAGACTGGAGCATGACTGCTTCTTATCAATTTGCCAGAATACAGCATTCCCAAGAAACGATTATACCCCTGCTTAGCGAAATCATTCTCAAGCTAAATGGTTTATCATTCTTTATGAAAATTTATAGAATAAATGAAACTATGAATCTTTTTAAGCTTCTCTTTAACAAAACAGTCCCCCCTTGACAAAGTCCTCACTATCTCCTTGCCTGGGGGCATTTTATACTCATACAAACCATAAATACTTAGCCTGCAGAGGGCACTAGTGTTGCAGTACATGAGTGACCAGAACCATGCATTTAGCAGTTTAAAAAGGATATGCATAATTAATTAAAATGATTTCATATAGTAAACTGTGTGCCTGACAATGAAAGCAATATGTAGAAATCAGACCAAGCAAGTGGGAAGATTGTCAATGAAACAATAAATATTTCTAAAAACAAAGATGATGAGACTTACCAAACAAAAGCGCTGGCAGGTCAATAGACACACAAACAAACAAACATACACACAAAATTCAAGCTTTTGCAACAAACGGTTGCTTCGTCAGGAAAGAGGGAAGGAGAGGGAAAGACGAAAGGATGTGGGTTTTAAGGGAGAGGGTAAGGATCATTCCAATGCCGGGAGAGGAAAGACTTACCTTAGGGGGAAAAAAGGACAGGACAGGACTTGCACACACACACACATCCATCTGCATATACACAGACACAATCAGACATTTGTAAGGCAAAGAGTTTGGGCAGAGATGTCAGTCGAGGTGGAAGTGCAGAGGCAAAGATATTGTTGAAAGACAGGTGAGGTATGAGCGGCGGCAAATTGAAATTAGAAATTAGCGGAGATTGAAGCCTGGCGGATAGCGAGAAGAGAGGATATGCTGAAGGGCAAGTTCCCATCTCCGGAGTTCTGACGGGTTGGTGTTAGTGGGAAGTATCCAGATAACCCGGACGGTGTAACACTGTGCCAAGATGTGCTGGCCGTGCACCAAGGCATGTTTAGCCACAGGGTGATCCTCATTACCAACAAACACTGTCTGCCTGTGTCCATTCATGCGAATGGACAGTTTGTTGCTGGTCATTCCCACATAGAAGGCTTCACAGTGTAGGCAGGTCAGTTGGTAAATCACGTGGGTGCTTTCACACGTGGCTCTGCCTTTGATCGTGTACGTCTTCCGGGTTACAGGACTGGAGTAGGTGGTGGTGGGAGGGTGCATGGGACAGGTTTTACACCGGGGGTGGTTACAAGGGTAGGAGCCAGAGGGTAGGGAAGGTGGTTCATCCCTATGAAATCCCCAAACCACCTTCCCTACCCTCTGGCTCCTACCCTTGTAACTGCCCCCGGCGTAAAACCGGTCCCATGCACCCTCCCACCACCACCTACTCCAGTCCTGTAACCCGGAAGGCGTACACGATCAAAGGCAGAGCCACGTGTGAAAGCACCCACGTGATTTACCAACTGACCTGCCTACACTGTGAAGCCTTCTATGTGGGAATGACCAGCAACAAACTGTCCATTCGCATGAATGGACACAGGCAGACAGTGTTTGTTGGTAATGAGGATCACCCTGTGGCTAAACATGCCTTGGGGCACAGCCAGCACATCTTGGCACAGTGTTACACCATCCGGGTTATCTGGATACTTCCCACTAACACCAACCTGTCAGAACTCCGAAGATGGGAACTTGCCCTTCAGCATATCCTCTCTTCTCGCTATCCACCAGGCCTCAATCTCCACTAATTTCTAATTTCAATTTGCCGCCGCTCATACCTCACCTGTCTTTCAACAATATCTTTGCCTCTGCACTTCCACCTCGACTGACATCTCTGCCCAAACTCTTTGCCTTACAAATGTCTGCTTGTGTCTGTGTATATGCGGATGGATGTGTGTGTGTGTGTGCAAGTCCTGTCCTGTCCTTTTTTCCCCCTAAGGTAAGTCTTTCCTCTCCCGGGATTGGAATGAATCTTACCCTCTCCCTTAAAACCCACATCCTTTCGTCTTTCCCTCTCCTTCCCTCTTTCCTGACGAAGCAACCGTTTGTTGCGAAAGCTTGAATTTTGTGTGTATGTTTGTGTTTGTTTGTGTGTCTATCGACCTGCCAGCGCTTTTGTTTGGTAAGTCGCATCATCTTTGTTTTTAGATATATTTTTCCCACGTGGAATGTTTCCCTCTATTATAAACAATAAATATTTAATTAAAAGTCTGGATAGTCATAATGCAGTCAAAGTAGAATCCAGATGGCTCCACTTGGAACATCTCTGTAAGCTGTTTAGTTTTTCTGTAGAGTTGCTTTCAGAAGGAAGTCCCAGTCTCTATGTCACCAGAGCCTCATTCACAAGGCTTCACACTGAGTTGCAGCAGTGTGTGTGATGCTGGTAGTACTTGTAAGTTCCTGTATTAATTAAAGTAGGCATTCAACTTACACTCATTCTGCTCATTCAGCAAAAACACCAGTCGCCATTTTCTGTATATGTAGATCTCAACTTCCTCTAATAAACAAATTCCTTTAGTTTTGGGACAAGACAATGTCCAGTCCTTGAAGTAGAAGAAGGAGGAGGATGAGGAGAAGCAGAAGGAGGAGGAGATGGAAGAAAGCTCTCTGCCATAAATCTACACTAATTTGAACCTTATATCTGTCTGAATTTTGTCAAATAATATTAGTTGCTCCATATGTCATTTGGGTATTTATGTTTCTCACATTAAACTGAAAATTCAGATTAATGAAAAAACATGCCAGCCAAGAACCACAGTCAACATAGACAAAACAAGAAGAAGAATAGCCATAAATACACAAAAAGCTTATTTATTGTCACACTAGTCAATTTCATCTTCACCAATGACTTCACCTTGGAAGGCATGACTGACAAATAAATTAGTGGATCATTCTATGTGAACCAGCATGGCCCTGCCCTACACCAGTCTTCTCATATGCTGCATGGAAGTGACATTCCTCAACACCTGGAAGCTGTATCACCTAATGCCGCATAGATTTATTCATGATATATTTATGGTCTGAGCCCAGAGTAAAGAAGAAATCTTCCATTTCCCACAACAGCTTAAGTCTTTCTCACAATTCAAATTCACCTGGTCCTTTCTTGTATCCAAATCGATCTTCCTTGATGTCAACTTCCAGCCCAATGCTGCTCATGCCCAAACCTTAGCCAACATGGAACCAACCAGTAATAATAATAATAATAACTTCATGTCATCAGCTGACAACTTTTCCTCATCAAATGCTCCCTTATGTGCAGCAAAGCAATTTGTGACAAAAACATATAACACTCAATCACTCAAAAATAATATCAATAACATTTCTTAAGCTTTGCTGCCTCGCAGGTTTTGCATACAAACAGATTTCTCAGGCAGATTCCTCCACTGACCACCTGATGAACATAGCTCCCAGTTTCAGTAAAGCCAAAAGAAATTCTAGAATCCTGCACCATCCAGATCTTGAATGCCTCTTCACATTGCTCTCCCAAGATTACAAATATCTAAAGTCAAGCCCTAAAACAAGTTGATTTCTCCCTGGTATCCTTTCCATACCATTTGCTGTGTCATTTACTCAGTTACTTCTTTAGTTTTATTCTTGTCCCACCTCCCTCAACCTTTTTTACCTTCTTCCTCTCGATGATTTTCTTGACATATTTTCTTATTTCATCTTATTTCTTAATTCTTTCCACCTTTCATTTCTCTTCCTCTTTCATTTATCCTTGCTTTTCACTGGAAGAGAGGAGAGGGAAAAAACAGACTGTCAGTGGTGGATGACAAATTAGCATTACTACTGTTAACAATTTCTTAGTTATTGTGGATGTCCATTTCAAAGTCCATTTTAAATTTTGCTCATTGTCTTTAATATTAATGATCAGGTTTAGCTTGAGTGTTACAAAACAGCATGAAGATCACAGAAATAAAAGCTTCTTAAATTGCCTACGTAATTCACTAACCATATAGGACACACCAAATCATGTTATTCCTTTGTTAAAACATACAATATTTTTGGTATTATTCAAATATTATGCTCGTTATAAAATTAGAATAGAAAATAGAACATTTAGTAAACAGAAAAGTACAATTCTCAAATTACAGAATGAACTGAGATTATAAGCCTATAGGACATGAACTATACGTAGACAAATTGGTAATATTAAATAATCTGCAGAAATATACTCTTCAAAACAAAATTTGTTAACAAATTATTCTTTGTCTGTAAAGCAGACACAGTCTCTCACATACAGCTTCCATGATCAGACACGTAGAGGAAAATATTATTCCTACAACTAATACACAGATAACAGGAACAACATTCTTGATTTCCATGACATTGCTTTCAACTTCCAACTGGTGAGATGATGTATCACGAATATTGTAAAAAATTAACATATGATTCAGCAAACCAGCTCCTCTTAATATCTGGATGCTGTAAAATAAGTGAGAATATTGTTACAAAATTTCTCAATAAAACTATAGCCAGGTACTTGTTTTTGATCTAGCTATGCATGAAACATATCACCACAAGATATTAAAAGACAAATTGTTTGTGGTGACATTCTGAAATTAACAATTTGGCTCTCTCTCCCATACTACTATTTTCATAATATTGCAATGTCTCCAACTATTTTTCTGTACATAGTTCATAACAGACATCTTATCTTATATGTTCTAAAATGATACCACATTACTGCAGTTCAAAAAGCTGATAGGGATAGTCATAAGGCTTTAATTATCACCTTGAAAAAAAGTCAACCTCCAACCATTAAGCTTGGTGATGATGTAAGTTCTTCTCTACATACTCACTCTTCAACAAGGCACATTTTCCTCATTGGAAGATATTTAGTAGGAACCTGTATCTTGGATTTTCAGGAAACATTTCACCTTGAAAATCCCCTTCTCATCATTCTGAAAGTGCCTGCCACACAACAGTTTCTTTATCTGAGGAAACAGGGAGAAGTCACTGAGTTCCTCATCAGGAGAATATAGGGGAGTAAGACAAAATATGATAGCCCAAAAACAGCAGCAGGTGTTATTGAATCCTGTGCAGAATGAGCTGGCGCATTTCATGAAACAAAACCACTCCCATGGACAGTTTCCTGTGAAGGATAATTTGTCCGTTATGAGTATAATCTGTTAGACTACATCATGGCAGTCGCAAAAAGCACTCAGTCTCACCTTGGTCAATGATGGTTGGATCTTCAGCTTTTCTGCTTGCTTGCTCCTTGTTTTGGGGTCAGTGATATACACAACACTCATTGTTTGTGATTAGGAAGCTAAAGAAATCATCTGTCTTGGGCTGACACTGTTGCATCATTTCTGTTACTGTCTCGATTGTGCGGACTTTTGAATAGGTGCGAGCAGCCATAGAATGTAGCAGGCACTGACCTTTGTCACATCAAAATGTAATGCAAGGCATTAGAAACTGATTCATGAGTAGTTTTTATTTTTACCACTACCATCTTGCTTGTGATAAGTCAGCCTTTGACCATCAGGGCCTTCAGTTCTCCCTTGATTACCAGTTCTTCACAGACAGAGATGGTGTACCACTTCATTCTTTGTCATTCAGATGTGTTGGACCACACAGGAAGTTATGCACCACCTACTCACTATGTCAAATGACGGTGCACTGTTGCCATACATTTACATAATCTCATCATGGATTGTTGCTCCATTGATTCCCTTCAATGGCTAAAAATTAATTACTTTATCCTGCACAATACTTCACTTTATCAGTGGGCTGTGCCATTTTGTTTTCATTCCTCTCTGTTAACAATGATTGCACTTTGTCACAATAATGGATATTCCTGGATGGAAAAGTATATAAAATAAGGGAAAGGCAACCACTCCCCATGACTGTCAAATGTGTGGCACACAAAAAAATGTAATAGAAAACAGTATTCATATTAGCTTTCAAGTTCTTGCTCCTTTCCTACTAAAAGTACACACATTTACACACCCAATTACACAGATGCCCAGGTGCACACCTCCATGAAAATGGATCTCACTGTTCCCATGGAGTTTGCATTTGAGTGTCTGTATTGTGTGTGTGACCACATGTACTATTACTATAAAAAGAGCAGGAGCTCAAAAACTTGGTAATCCTGTTTTCTGTTGTGTGTTAGTATGTGCCATGCATTGGTCAGTCATTGTTCTTTCCTTATTTTACACAGTGGTTGCACTTTATTGTCTATACTTCAGCCCCACAACAAAATGCACTACTTCTGCTAAAACACATGTCTTAAGAAACACATTAATTTCCTTAACTCATAGTTCCTATGACTTATATCATTTTGACTGTGAACATTAATCTTCATTCTAAAAATCACATTCTCTCAAGAAACTTAAAATGACAATAAAATGACTAAAATAACTCTAATCTTGCAGCCATCGATGGTGGCCCTACAACAATCTTAAAGAATAGTGCTCTAAACCCAGTTGCAGTACTTAAACACTTATGTGGCTGCTCACTTCAAGCGAGCTTATCCCCAATCCTTTGAAAACATCTAAGGTAATTCCAATATATAAAAAAAATGGATAGAGAATGTAAAAACTACAGGCCCATCACTATTTCCTCCCGTGTTTCAAAAGTATTAAAAAAGGTCACGTCAGCCACATTCATGAAATTTGTAAATTAAAAAAAATAAAATAGATCTTCCACTTTCAACAGCTGCAGTCCCCTTAACAACCACCACTACTACTTGAAAATAACAGCTGAATAACAACTCCCACATACTGGCAGCAACAGCTGAACTCTTTGACATAAGACTGGCCCTGACACAGAATCTTGACATGCATTATATTCTCAGTATTATTACAATTAATATTGTATGTAAATGACAATGAAAAAGTAACACAAATAATTTCACATGTAATATCAAGGCCAAGAGAAAATAAAAACATGTTTTTAATTATCTGTTGTGTGAATTACAAAGCTTTTAGTGTTAAAGTTCATAAAATGAGTCTCTTCAACAACACTGCAGGAGATGGAGGCTAGTGTTGATGTCCATAGTGTTCATGCAAAAAAAAAGTAAAAAATTATACCAATAAAAACAGCACGTGCGTGAATTGTAGTTATGAAATCAGAAAGCTAAATGATCGTGTAAGTAGTCTGCAGCTAACCATTAATATCCAGATGAGCAAACTAAAAAAACTTACATCTCAAAAGTGTGTACCAACAGCAAACTTGCCTCACAGTAACCACAAAATTTCAGGCAAAGTGAAAAAAAAGTGCCACATTCTCAACAAAGCTTATTAAATGAACCTAATATCGTGTCCAGAAGCAGATTCAGTGTGCAGTCAACTGTACGAGATAAGAAACATTGCGCATGTGATAACACTCATTTGTGAGCTGAATGTGAAACTACAAATATGCAGAGTGATACATCTCAAAGAATGCTTAACAACCCAGTTACTGTCATGAAATAAAAAGAGTCTGAAGGACCTGAACTCTTGTGTGACTTAAATACTAGGTGTTTGTCCAGTGCTGATACTAAACGTTTGGGCTATAACGCTGGTGGCCCTTCTAAACACGCAAAGAAACCTGAATGAAAAAAAAGTTGTTGTTATGGCAAACAGTCATGGTTGTGGATATGCCCACCTTCTGAATGGTAAATCCAGTGTACAAACAATTGCTTACATAAAGCCTGGTGCTTCTATGTCGGAAGTTTGGAAGCATGTACAATCCACAGCTATTGCTGACTTATCTTCTGAAGACTTTGTTGTGCTATAGTGGGTCAAATGATGTGTAAAAAATGAAACTCATAAAACAAACAAGAATTAAAAGGTACTTAGGACAGAAGAAATACTTCAGCTGATTGATGAAAGGAGGAAGTACAAACATGTTCCGGGAAAATCAGGAATACAGAAATACAAGTCACTGAGGAATGAAATAAATAGGAAGTGCAGGGAAGCTAAGATGAAATGGCTGCAGGAAAAATGTGAAGACATCGAAAAAGAAATGATTGTCGGAAGGACAGACTCAGCATTCTATGTACCGACTTGACAGAAAATCCTAGGAAGTTCTGGTCTTACGTTAAATCAGTAAGTGGCTCGAAACAGCATATCCAGACACTCCGGGATGATGATGGCATTGAAACAGAGGATGACAAGCGTAAAGCTGAAATACTAAACACCTTTTTCCAAAGCTGTTTCACAGAGGAAGACCGCACTGCAGTTCCTTCTCTAAATCCTCGCACAAACGAAAAAATGGCTGACATCGAAATAAGTGTCCAAGGAATAGAAAAGCAACTGGAATCACTCAACAGAGGAAAGTCCACTGGACCTGACGGGATACCAATTCGATTCTACACAGAGTACGCGAAAGAACTTGCCCCCCTTCTAACAGCCGTGTACCGCAAGTCTCTAGAGGAACGGAAGGCTCCAAATGATTGGAAAAGAGCACAGGTAGTCCCAGTCTTCAAGAAGGGTCGTCGAGCAGATGCGCAAAACTATAGACCTATATCTCTGACGTCGATCTGTTGTAGAATTTTAGAACATGTTTTTTGCTCGAATATCATGTCGTTTTTGGAAACTCAGAATCTACTATGTAGGAATCAACATGGATTCCGGAAAGAGCGATCGTGTGAGACCCAACTCGCTTTATTTGTTCATGAGACCCAGAAAATATTAGATACAGGCTCCCAGGTAGACGCTATTTTTCTTGACTTCCGGAAGGCGTTCGATACGGTTCCGCACTGTCGCCTGATAAACAAAGTAAGAGCCTACGGAATATCAGACCAGCTGTGTGGCTGGATTGAAGAGTTTTTAGCAAACAGAACGCAGCATGTTGTTATCAACGGAGAGACGTCTACAGACGTTAAAGTAACTTCTGGTGTGCCACAGGGGAGTGTTATGGGACCATTGCTTTTCACAATATATATAAATGACCTGGTAGATAGTGTCGGAAGTTCCATGCGGCTTTTCGCGGATGATGCTGTAGTATACAGAGAAGTTGCAGTATTAGAACATTGTAGCGAAATGCAGGAAGATCTGCAGCGGGTAGGCACTTGGTGCAGGGAGTGGCAACTGACCCTTAACATAGACAAATGTAATGTATTGCGAATACATAGAAAGAAGGATCCTTTATTGTATGATGATATGATAGCGGAACAAACACTGGTAGCAGTTACTTCTGTAAAATATCTGGGAGTATGCGTGCGGAACGATTTGAAGTGGAATGATCATATAAAATTAATTGTTGGTAAGGCGGGTACCAGGTTGAGATTCATTGGGAGAGTCCTTAGAAAATGTAGTCCATCAACAAAGGAGGTGGCTTACAAAACACTCGTTCGACCTATACTTGAGTATTGCTCATCAGTGTGGGATCCGTACCAGGTTGGGTTGACGGAGGAGATAGAGAAGATTCAAAGAAGAGCGGCGCGTTTCGTCACAGGGTTATTTGGTAACCGTGATAGCGTTACGGAGATGTTTAACAAACTCAAGTGGCGGACTCTGCAAGAGAGGCGCTCTGCTTCGCGGTGTAGCTTGCTCGCCAGGTTTCGAGAGGGTGCGTTTCTGGATGAGGTATCGAATATATTGCTTCCCCCTACTTATACCTCCCGAGGAGATCACGAATGTAAAATTAGAGAGATTAGAGCGCGCACAGAGGCTTTCAGACAGTCGTTCTTCCCGCGAACCATACGCGACTGGAACAGGAAAGGGAGGTAATGACAGTGGCATGTAAAGTGCCCTCCGCCACACACCGTGGGTGGCTTGCGGAGTATAAATGTAGTAGTAGTAGTAGTAGCATACAGGAAAGTCAAAACAACCTTTGGTGACATTAAAAGCAACGGTGGTAACATGCAACGGGAATTCCACTGTTAAATGCAGAGGAGAGAGCAGATAGGTGGAAAGAATGCATTGAAAGTCTCTATGAGGGTGAAGATTTGTCTGATGTGATAGAAGAAGAAACAGGAGTCAATTTAGAAGAGACAGGGGATCCAGTATTAGAATCGGAATTTAAAAGAGCTTTGGAGGACTTACAGTCAAATAAGGCAGAAGGGATAGATAACATTCCATCAGAATTTCTAAAATCATTGGGGGAAGTGGCAACAAAACGACTATTCACGTTGGTGTGTAGAATATATGAGTCTGGCGATATACCATCTGACTTTCGGAAAAGCATCATCCACACAATTCCGAAGACGGCAAGAGCTGAGAAGTGCGAGAATTATCGCACAATCAGCATAACAGCTCATGCATCGAAGCTGCTTACAAGAATAATATACAGAAGAATGGAAAAGAAAATTGAGAATGCGATAGTTGATGACCAGTTTGGCTTTAGGAAAAGTAAAGGGATGAGAGAGGCAATTCTGACATTACGGCTAATAATGGAAGCAAGGCTAAAGAAAAATCATGACACTTTCATAGGATTTGTCGACCTGGAAAAAGCGTTCGACAATATAAAATGGTGCAAGCTGTTCGAGATTCTGAAAAAAGTAGGGGTAAGCTATAGGGAGAGACGGGTCATATACAATATGTACAACAACCAAGAGGGAATAATAAGAGTGGACAATCAAGAACGAAGTGCTCGTATTAAGAAGGGTGTAAGACAAGGCTGTAGCCTTTCGCCCCTACTCTTCAATCTGTACATCGAGGAAGCAATGATGGAAATAAAAGAAAGGTTCACGAGTGGAATTAAAATACAAGGTGAAAGGATATCAATGATACGATTCGCTGATGACATTGCTATCCTGAGTGAAAGTGAAGAAGAATTAAATGATCTGCTGAACGGAATGAACAGTCTAATGAGTACACAGTATGGTTTGAGAGTAAATTGGAGAAAGACGAAGGTAATGAGAAGTAGTAGAAATGATAACAGCGAGAAACTTAACATCAGGATTGATGGTCACGACGTCAATGAAGTTAAGAAATTCTGCTACCTAGGCAGTAAAATAACCAATGACGGACGGAGCAAGGAGGACATCAAAAGCAGACTCGCTATGGCAAAAAAGGCATTTCTGGCCAAGAGAAGTCTACTAATATCAAATACCAGACTTAATTTGAGGAAGAAATTTCTGAGGATGTACGTCTGGAGTACAGCATTGTATGGTAGTGAAACATGGACTGTGGGAAAACCGGAACAGAAGAGAATCGAAGCATTTGAGATGTGGTGCTATAGACGAATGTTGAAAAATTAGGTGGACTGATAAGGTAAGGAATGAGGAGGTTCTACACAGAATCGGAGAGGAAAGGAATATGTGGAAAACACTGATAAGGAGAAGGGACAGGATGATAGGACATCTGCTAAGACATGAGGGAATGACTTCCATGGTACTAGAGGGAGCTGTAGAGGGCAAAAACTGTAGAGGAAGACAGAGATTGGAATACGTCAAGCAAATAATTCAGGACGTAGTTTGCAAGTGCTACTCTGAGATGGAGAGATTAGCACAGGAAAGGAATTCGTGGCGGGCCGCATCAAACCAGTCAGTAGACTGATGCTGATGGGGGGGGGGGGAAGAGGACAGTTGACAAAACACACATGTTTTAGTGCTGAACATCCCACATCGGCATGACTTACCATCTTGGTCATGCATAAATAAAGAAATAATCAATGCTAACCAACAAATTTCATTCCTTTGCAAACATTTCCAAAATGTACAACTCATAAATGTTAACAATATTGGGCACAGATTCCGCACATTACATGGATTGCATATTAACAATATGGGGGAAAAACTGCTTGTCAAAAAAATTAAAGAAATTATCAACAAGAGGCATCAAATACTCAAAAGCAAAATCATCCTGGATTTGCCTCCCCCCCCCCCCCCACCCCCACCCCCTACCCACTCATCAACTAGAAGCAGCTTTAAATACTATACAAAACTTCAACAAAATAGTGATAATATGTGGAGTTTTTATTATTGATTTTCAAGAAATCTCAAAAGACCAACAAAGCATAATGGCCCTACTGGAAACATATAACATAAAAGCCACCATACATTCTCCTACAAGAGTTACACCAACATAAGCTCAACAGTTGATCAGATATTAATAATCACAAATGTAAATCACAAATTCTACATCTACATCTACATCCATACTCTGCAAGCCATCTGATGGTGTGTGGCGGAGGGTACTTCGAGTAGCTCTATCGGTTCTCCCTTCTATTCCAGTCTCATATTGTTCATGGAAAGAAAGATTATCGGTATGCTTCTGTGTGGGCTCTAATCTCTCTGATTTTATCCTCATGGTCTCTTCGCGAGATATACGTAGGAGGCAGCAATATACTGCTTGACTCCTCGGTTAAGGTATGTTCTCAAAACTTCAACAAAAGCCTGTACTGAGCTACTGAGCGTCTCTCTTGCAGAGACTTCCACTGGAGTTTATCTATCATCTCCGTAACGCTTTCGCAATTATTAAATGAATGTGCTGGAAACCTTCATACTGGCTTTAGTGACCACTATGCACAGTTTATTGTTTTACGCATCCCAAGCAAAACAAATGAGAAAGAGGGACTTGTAAAAGAAACAAGAAAATTCAGTAAGAAACAAACAAACGTTTTTATACAGAGACTAAGTGAAGAAACCTGGTACGAAGTGTGTACTTGTGAAAATACCAACAAAAAGTTTGAAAAATTCATGGAAATCTTCATGTCATACTTTAAAGCTGCATGTAAATTTAAAAGAATGTCAACTTAACTTCAAAAAGAACAAATGAGTTACAACAGGTATTAGAATCTCTTGTGCAGAGAAGAGAAGATTGCACAATACAGCAAAGACACAGAACATGCCTCTTGCATTTCATTATACCTGAAGAATTACAAGAGGATGCTCAAAAATGTTGTGAGGAAAACTAAAACAATGGAAAATGACAAATACATTGAAAATTAGAAAAAAACAATCTAAAGCTGTATGGAAAGTTATAAAAAATCAAACAGCAAGTGAAGCCAAACAATATAAAAATATAAACTTATGTCATGAAGGACAAATTATTTATTGCTCAACAAAAATTGCAGAGACTGTCAACAAATATTTTGTAAACATAAGTAAACAGTTGGTGAGTGGACTGGAAGAACACAACAAAGTATTGACTCCATCATCCAATAGCATAAGAAATGTTTCTACATCATTGCCCTTTCACCCTCAAATACAGAAGAAATTTTATCAGTTATAAAAACCTTGAAAACAGGGTACTCATGTGAAATTGATGGAATACCAGATGTGATTATCAAAAAATTCTGTCTTGGCTTGTAGCTGAACCCATGACACACTTGTGCAACAGATCACTGGCATCAGGAATCTTCCCTTCTTGCTTAAAAACAGCAAAACTGAAACCACTGCTCAAAAAAGGAAATGCAGAAGACATTTCAATTATAGGTCAATAGCTCTACTGCCAGTACTTACAAAAATTTTATAAATTTTTTTTATAAAAGATGATTTCCTAAATAAATATAAAATTCTCCCTCCCTCAGAGCATGGTTTCAGGAAAGGCTTTTTAACTGAGAGTCCAATATTTGGATTTCTTCATGAAATCTATGCTAAACTGGATGAGAGTGAGTTTGTGACAGGCATATGTCTTGATTTATCAAAAGCTTTCGACATCATTGACCATAATGCCCTACTGCAGAAGCTTGACCAATTAGGAATTGGAGGTATATACAATGAGGGGCTCAGGACGTACCTTGTGGCCGCAAACAGGTGGTTGAAGTGCAATATACGACCATAACAAAATCAGCTACTACTATTCAGGATATGTAAATGTGAAATACGGTGTCCCTCAAGGATCAGTAATAGGACCCATTCTGTTTCTCCTCTATGTCAATGATCTTATATACAATAAGTATTGCCAAACTACCCTCCAATTTGCAGGCAAGACAAGCTTCCTTATTAGGGGAAAGCAGAAGAAAAACTAAAAGACTGTGCTATCCAAACAATGAACAGTGTAGAGCAGTGGTTCAGCTATAACAAGCTATTTATAAACAAAGAAAAGACAGTAGCATGAACTTATACAATCTAAAAGGAAGGTACCACCCAAACATACAAATAGGACTAAGGGACAGAATTCTTGAAAGTGTTGACAGATCAAAATTTATGGGATTCTGGCTCCAGAACAACACAAAACGGGAGGTAAACACTGAATGTCTGCAAAGAAAAGTAAGCATAACCTGCTACATGATAAGGATCTTAAAAAGTTGTTGCAGCAAAGCCAGCCAGTTAACTGTATACTAGTTCTATGTGAATTCTGTAATTAAATATGGCATAATCTGCTGGAGCAATGCAACAACAAATATTAAACTTTTCACATAAAAATTTACAATAATTTGCCTAACCATATTAAATCAGTAAGTACACTCAGTAGTTTTAAGGCTGAACTAAAGGCATATTTAATTGATCTTTGCTATTACAGTCTGACAGAATACCTAGAAACCATACAACAAAAATAAATATACATCATAAATATTCTACTGTGTACGTTGTCTCAAATGTTTGTCGCATATATGATTCTTTGCTAAAATACTTAAATATCTAGTCCCTAGGAATGCAATACAAAGTGTATTTTATGTTGTAAAGATTTAACCATGTCCAATATCCTTGTATATATTCTATACATGTAGGATTAGAAGGACTAAAATAAATAAATATTACAATATGTAAATTTTCACTATTATTAAACCAGTATTTCAGTTTATCACAGTAACGGTAACTCCGACGTCAAATCTTTATCATTCTACACTAAAAACAGTGTTCCAGTGCATTCTAAAGACTAGTAATGTAAAGTCTGTTTAGATAATGATCATTTAGTTCAGACAGCTTATGGAATTTGATTAAAGTACCTTCTTCTGGAGTTTAATTTTTGACATTAGCGTTGCCGTAAAGTTTGGTTTGATTTGATATATTATTGGTCCTGTAGATCATGCAATTTGTACGGCAAACACATCATGATATAGGACAAGTCAATTTGAAAAATTATGTTAAGGTGGTATATGACGAGAGATGACAGTAGTGGCACATAACTCACATAGCAGAATACATATAGGATATATAGACAAAATATAAAAAAGGTGGTGTGTGATGAGAGATGACGGTGGTGCATACTGCACATAGCAGAATACATATAACAGGTACACACAGAATATGAGTAACAAACAATAATTAAATTATCTTACTAAGTAGAAATATATACAAGTGAATATACAGCTTATTACAAGTAATTAAAGTATTGTGGTACATAGTTCACATAGCAGAATACATTTATGAGATACAGACAGATTATAGATAAGATACAATAATTAAATTATCTTACTAAGTAGAAACATCTACAACTGAATAAACAGCTTATTGCAAGTAATTAAAATTTTGTTACAAGAAATTCATGTACGGAATAGAAACAATGATTTAGTAGCATATGGTTAGTATAAGTTGACAATTAAGACATGACCTAAATATATGTAATTAAATTATAGCGTGTTGTGATCTTTTAGTAATCATGTGTATTGATAAATACTGTTTGTGATCATAGTCTGTTACATTACAAGCTCCATGGTTAATGTGCTGGTGTCAACAAACACTGATAAAACTACACTTTATTTTTAGGCTTGTCTGTTTTGATTCATGGGAGTAGTGTCAAGTTAAGGCAATTCTCTTCTCAGAAGGGATGCTACAAGAGGTTGTTTGTAACTGATTTATGATGTAATTGCACCTATTTCTCCACTGCTACCTTCACCAATATACCATGAAATTTTTGAATAGGTCTACTACTCCCTTTATCTTATTCAAGCAAAAAACATGAAAACTAGGTGGTAAGTCATCAGCACTATCATCTGTAAAACACTATATACAAAACATCTAGTAAGTCTACAGAGCCACCTTTGTGTACAGACTCACACTGCACCCAAATTATTCAGTTTTCCACCAGTACAACACTAGAAATAAAGAAAGATTTTACATTGGCAGCCACAGAACAGACCTTTACAAAAAGGGGCGTCAGTATGCAGGTATAAAATTAGCTAATGCACTGCCTAGTGCAGTCATGGCTCTTCCTACAATTAAACTGAAACATCAGCTTAAGAAATTTTTAGTAAAACACCCTTTCTACACACAAGAGTACCATACTTATATGAAGAACAACAAATGCTTTGTGAAATTATGTGAACAGAAATCAGTAAATTTCTTATTGTAATTTTGTTGTAAATTAATGACATGTTCAGAAGAATGTGTCTTGTGTATTGTACAAGTAACTTTAATCATTACTGTTTCTTTGTACATGTGCAGTGTACCATTCAATGTTGCATAAAGCTATTATTATTATTGTTATTATTATTATTATTATTATTATTATTAAGATTCACTAATTTCATCAAACATGAAAAGGATAAATTGCTGCTCCCCATAAAGAAGGCACGATGAGTTGCAGATAGGCAAAATGAAAAGACTGTTACAGACTGAGCGTTCAGCCAAAGCCTTCTTCAGAAAAGAAACACAAACACACACAGATTCACACAAGCAGCACACCTCACACACACATGATTGTTGTCTCCGGACTCTTGTCAGACTGCAACTCTTGCACTGAATGAAAGTAGCAATCTGGAGTGGGGCAGCAATGGGGAAGGGATAGCAGGGTACATGTGGTGGGAGAGAAGAGCACTGTCTAATGGAGCACGCAGGGACTGGGAGGCAGCAGGACAAGACTGCCAGGCAAAATGTCGTTAGAGTTTTGTGTGTGTGTGTGTGTGTGTGTGTGTGTGTGTGTGTGTGTGTGTGTGTGTGTGTGTGTGTGTAGGGTGGGGGGGGGGCAGTAGGAGGAGGAAAAGAGAGGAACAGGAAGGGGGAAAAGACTGGTAGGTGAATTGGCATAGAACAACACACAATAAAGGTGAGGGGACGTGAATTGGTAGGAGGTTATAGGACAGAGTTGACACCGAATGTGTTGTAAGAATAATTCCCATCTGCACAGTTCAAAAAAGCTGATGGTGGAGGGGAGCATTCATATGGTTCTGGTTGTGAAGCAGCCATTTATATCAAGCATGCTATGTTCAGCTTCATGTTGTGACACAGGCTGTTCCACTTTGCTCCTGGCCATAGTTTGGTTGGTGGTCATTCATCCTGGTTGACAGCTGGTTGGTAGTCACTTGAAGACAAAAATGCTGTGAAATGAATGAGGCAGAGCCGGTAAATGACATGGCTGCTTTCATGGGTAACCTGGTCTGTGATGTTTAAGGACAAGTATGTGACAAGAGTAGAATAGGAAGTGATGGGTGGTTGGATTGGATAGGTCTTGCACCTCGATCTTCCACAGCAATATGATCCCTGTGGACTGGGACTGGGAGTGGCATAGGAAGGGACTAAGATGTTGTGATGGTTGATTGGGTGATTGAACAACACATTAGGAGGGGTGGAAAGGATCCTGGATGTGATGTCCCTTATTTCATCATGATAGATAACCAAAGCCCTGATGAAGGATGCGGTTCAGTTGTTCCAGTCCGGGGTGGTTTTTGGGGATAGTGGGAGGTTTGGGGGTGTGTGGGGATATGACAAGGGAAATCTGGTTGTGGGCAAGATCTGAGGGATAGTACCCATCTGCGAAGGCCTTTATGAGACCTTCAGCATACTGGGCAAAGGAGTTCTTTTCACTACAGATACACTGTCCTCAGAGGACAGGCTGTATGGGAGGATTTTTAGTGTGAAAGGGATGGCATCTGTTGAAATGTAAGTATTGTTGGAGATTAGTGTGTTTAATGTGGACAGAGGTGTGGATAGCACCATCAGAAAGGAGATGATCAACTTGCAGGAAGGTGACACACTAGGTTGAGGAGGACCAGGTGAAGCAGATGGGAGAGGTTGTGAAGGAATGAGGACAGAGTGCCTTGGCCCCGAGTCCAGATAATGAAAATATCATCAATGAACCTGAACCAATCCAGGTGGTCATGGATTTGGGAGGCTATGAAGGATTCTTCTATACGCCAATAAACAAGTTGCTATAAGATGTTGCCATGCAGTTGCCCATGGCTGTGCTGCAGATTTGCTTTATACCTTCCCTTCAAAGGAGAAGAGGTTGCCACCTCGCCACCTTGGTGCACTACTATCCAGCACTATCCTGCCCACAATGTTCTTCAACCCCTCATAGCACCCAAACCCTGCCTAGCTCACCTTTCAACTTGCCACATCCCCCAAAACTCTCTACCAACACTCCACTAAATCCAGATCCGAAGAAATCATAGAAACCTGCTGTTAAACTTTCCACCAATATCCTCAGCCCAACTGAAGTTTCCATCCTATCCAAAGGGCTCACCTTCAGCTCTACATCCAAATTTAAGCATGTTGGACTTGTAAAGATCCACTCTCCTTCTCATGAGCCCTTCAATGGAAATACTTCTTTGCCATCTATCCCTTGTACCAAAATCAACCTAATCCCAACACTGAATTCTGCCTCTCTCAGTTCGTACCACTATTGAATCACGAATCTCCACCAAACACCCCCCCCCCCCCCCCTCCTCTTGCACCGATCCAACCCCTGGCGACATTCAGGTACTCCTTTCTGTCAACCTGGCCTGGCCTGTAGAAAAATGTAAGTTAATGCAGATAAGTAGGAAGAACAAACCTGTAATGCTCTGATATGGTATTACTAGTGTCTTGCTTGACACAGTCAAGTAATTTAAATATCTGAACATAATGTTACAAAGCAGTAAATGGTATGAGCATGTGAGAACTGTGGTAGGGAAGGTGAATGGTTGACTTTGGTTTATTTGGAGAATTTTAGGAAAGAGTGGTTCGTCTTTGAAGGAGACTGCATATAGGATGCTGCTGTGACCTATTGTTGAGTACAGTTGGAGTGTTTGAGACGAGACTGAAGAAAAACATTGAAGAAATTCAGAGGTAGGCTCCTAGATTCGTTATCAGTAGGTTCAAACAACACATAAGTGTTATGGGCATGCTTCGTGAACTCAAATCGGAATGCCTGGAGGGAAGGCAATGTTCTTTCCAACAAATATTACTGAGAAAATGCCAATATGCATTTCACGTAAGGGCCATGGTGGTAAGATATGAGAAATTAGACCTCATATACAGGCATACAGACAGTCGTTTTTCCCTTACTCTATTTGTGAGTGGTATGGAAAAGGAAATGACTAGTAGTGGTACAGGGTACCCTTTGCAGAGTATCTATGTAGACGTATATCATCTCTCCCCAATTCCCTTCCTAAGAGCACCAACCTTTCAGCGGTAGAAAGGATACCCACACACAGCCTCCAACCTGACCCTCACCTGCAGACCAAGGTTCTGCCTCTGCCAGTTGTCCACTTATAAACTCTGCCAGAATGATCCCATTCCAGGAGTCCAACAAAACCCTCAGTCCCTGCTTAAAGCCTTAGGCCCTTCTCAGAATCCCTCCATTGAATCCATTTCCCTCCTCACCACTGTGACACCCCACACACACCTTAGTGCTCCCCAAAATCCACAAATCCAACAATCTTTGATAACCCATTATAGCTGGTTATTGTGCATTCAATCTACAAAGAAGGTCCTTGCAAAACACTCACTCAACCCATCCTATAATTTTTCTCCAATGTGTAGAACCTATACCAAATAAGACTGACAGGGAATATTGAATGTATGGGAACAAGATACAAATAGTGGTATATGGAATAAACGGTCCCCAGTAATATCTGCACATACATATATTTCAACAATTATCATACACGTGCACACAGTACAAGGTATAAGAACAGACTAAATTAACATGGCGGCTCAGATAAGTGACCTGAGTCCCAAAGATTAAAGTTGTCTATGGTTGTTATGACCTATTGACGCCACACAGAGACACCCCCCCTCCCCCCCGCAATACGGAGTACGCATGTGAGTCTTGAGGGAAGACCATGTGGGCATTGACGCTGTTGGTGGTCATACGAGCTGGTAGACCCATGACCGTAACTGCCACCTCGACCAGGGCAGGGTGTGGAGGTGGGGCGATGGGAGGCAGGTCCACCTTGAAGTTGTTGAGCCAGCGAGGACGAATGATGCGGTGGCCAGCTCAAGAGAAGGCGGGTTGAACGGCGGATGGTGGGGTGTAGGTGTGGCAAGCCTGGATGCTAATCAAGATGGCCGGTGAGATGAAGGTGCGAATTGTCGTCGGGTCGCACTCACGAGGAAGGGTGAGGCTATGCACAACACTGACGTTTAACTGGTCATTGGGTGGTGGGGCTGCGGTTTCTGTGAGTAGAATGAGAACTCTGTCGTTGAGAGTGATGATTGAAATGTCATCCACATGGTGTGGGGGTATGTTGCAGAGCAGGGTGACTATGGGAGAGGGTGTCTCCGTAGTCCATGAGGTAGCAGCGAATCCTGTACACGGGGTGGAGGGTGACGTGTCTGATAAACCTGCGAAAGATGACGGGGAGGTGTCAGGTGAACAAAATGGCATGGTAGCCCAATGAGAAACATTGTTGGACTCCACGGCAGGAGGGAGACTGGTGGGAGAGTCGTTAGGAGAATCAGACTGAACCAGCAGAGGGACGACGGGTGCATGAATGCTGGTTTGAGTCGGTGTAACAAAACAGTTGTGGACTGTCTTTGACAATGATGTCAAAAGTTGTATCACACTGTTGGAGGACTTTAAAGGGGCCGATATAAGGAGGTTTCAGGGGTTGTCAGACCAAATCGTCTCTCAGCATTACATGGGAGCAAGTGTTGAGAGTGGTTGGCAAGTAAGTGTCCAGCAGGGAGTGGCTGATAGGTGGGTGCAGGCATGCATGTTTGAAAGGGGGCGGAAGTCTTCAGATACTTGAGGCTGAATGAGTTCCCCTGGTAGGATGGTGTTCTCCCCAAAAACGAATTCTGAGATAGTTCCCTGTAAGTTGGGCTTGAAAGTTGAATGGAGGCCGAGCAGTACCCACAGAAGTGGAAGTGCTTCAGGCCAGACGCAGTCCTGGCACCTGAGCACTGTTTTTAGAGTTCGGTACCACCGTTCCACTAACCTGTTGCTTTGTGGATGGTAGGCTGTGGTGTGAATACATAAAATGGTGAACAGGGAAGACTCAAACTGCCGACCCTGGTCAGTGGTAATGGTGGTTGGACAACTGAACCTAGCAATCCATGAGGAGATAAAACCCTTGGCCATGGTCTCGGCAGTGATGTTAGGTAAGGGGACTGCTTCTACCCAGCGGGACGTGTGACCAATTGTGGATAGAATGTATCTGTGGCCCTCCAACAGTGGAAGAGGACCAATAAGATTGATATGTACATGATGAAATTGTCCTGGAGGGATGTCGAACTTGCCCAGTGGTGGGGTGGGGTGGTGGCCGATTTTGTTGCGTTGGCAGGGGCCCAGGTCTGACAGTCCCATTTTATATTTTTCCAAATGAAACACTCGGAGACGAGCCGTGTAGTGGGGCAGATTCCAGGATGAGTGAGGTTACGCAGGGTGTCAAAGGCCTGCCGGCGCAGGGGAGGTGGGAGTAACGAGTGTAAGGTACCAGTAGAAAAGTCACACCACACCTCGTCCACAACACCGGGGAATTTAGATTTAGTAACACAAGGGATGTTTGAGGGTCCATGAGGAGAGCTTGAGATTCCTCGTCAGAGGATTGTAGGGCAGCCATGTTGGATAAGTCAATGATGCATGAATAGTACTGATCCGAGAAAAAAAATCTGGGGCAATGTTGCCCGTGCCTTTGATGTAGTGAACGTCATATGTGAAATGGGAGACTAGATCAAATGACAGAAATGCCGAGGGAATGGGTCCTCGGGAGGTTGCAGAGAGCATTTGTGAGTGGTTTGTGATCCGTGAGGATGAAGAATGAGGTCGAGGTGGGCGAGTGTCATGGCATGAGCTAAAGAAGTATTTAATGAATTGAAAGCCTCCAGCATAGGTGCAGTCCAGCGAATGGCTTTGAGTCTTCAAGTCTGCTTACCCAGCAGTGAGTATGTCAGCAGGGCCTGCTTGGCGGTGGCAGAAGGCAGGTGATGACGGTAGTAGTTTATTGTGCCCAGGAATGTGTGGCGACTGTCTGCTGTCAACCTTGCACTTGGTACCTGGTGCAGACAAGAGCAGCATTGGCGTCATGCGTGAAACAGCAATGCCCACTGAGTTATGTGGCTAACGCGTGAGAGAGTGGGAATGTTTATTAACACGCGGGGCAGCTGCCCGTGTGTTGGGCGTCATCATATCGCATGAGCGACTGTTATTAGAAGCACTATCCGACACATATGGCAGTGAATGTGGTGAGCGCATCGGGGATTCGGAGTCTGCCAGATGCGAATCGTCACACACAACTAATGTGTTTGGACTAACCTGAAGAGTTTCAGAGCTGGTGTCTGCTGGAGAAACATGATTAGGTGGCGGCCCTTTGGATTGCAGTTTCAGCAGCTCGTACCTCACTGCAACGAGCTCGTTGTATGTGTGTGCTATTCATTGTTTCCCAGTGGAGTTGTGCCGCTGGGTCGTATTCTGAGAGTAGGTTAGTGACGCAGGTCACAATGTCACTTATGAGGGTGGAGCACTCGCGTACCAACACACATGTTGCGAGAGAAACAGAACGTGGAACATAAGTGTGGCAGCACAGTATCTGAGTGTTAGTGGGATGGTGTAGCACTGAGACGTGAACTACATTTGGAGAGAGTTTGTGATGGGACAAAAAATCCATACCGAGAATTGGTTTATTGATGTCGGCAATGTAGAAAGTCCACAGAAAACACAGAGAAGGAGATAGGTGCACCGTAACTTTGACAGAGCCTGAGGTTTGTAATGTTTATGTGTTGACAGCTCATAGAAGTGACTTCGTCGGTGAAAAGATGGGGGAGCCATTGATGTAGGTATGATAGACACGTCAGCACCAGTGTCGTCTAGGAAAACGAGCCATGACAAAGTGTCAGTCATGTACAAACGATCGCTCAGCCAGGTGGATGAGTGGACGGAGTGCAATGTATGAGGATGCCTGTGAGGTTCCCCGCAGGACTTGGCATCTTTTAGGTCCTGCGGTCAGTGTTTGGGGGCTGGCAAGGTAACCAGTGCTTCTTGGTATTATCACCAAAAATCTTGTGATACCAGCAGTATGGATAAACCGGATGTGGCGGTGGCAGTGGCTGTGGCAGCGGAGGAGGGTTGTCCTTGTTAATTTGTTCTGGCATGTATACCAGCACGTATGGTGCATGGGTGATCCTAGAGTGCTCAGATGGTGGAGAGAGTGAGCGGATACTGCCAGGCGATGTAAAAGGCACAGAGGCAGAGTGAGTTCTGATTCTGCCAGAAGACAGACGGTAAACAGGAGCAGTTGTGCCAACTAGCAGTGAGTGGTGAGCTGGTTGGTGTTGCTGTAGCAATGAATACAGTTGGTCTGCCATGAAGACACAAGAACCGATTGACTCAAAGGAGTGCGATAGCTGGTGGATCTGTAGGTTGGTAGGCAATTTGGCATACCACACGGCCCACAGAGTGATGTCCGGCATAGTACGCTCACTCACAAGAAACCGAAGGTGGAGCCAGAGTTGTGATGGAGTTCGGTCCCCCAGGTGTTCCTCATACAAGATCTTTATGATTAATTATTGTGGCGAGCAGGTTTTCTTCACAAACTCATACTTTGGTGGAGGCGGTGGCTAGAGGAGTAGATCGCAAATTAAGTCCACGTGATCATGGAGGTGCATGATGAGACGCAGGAATTTAGAGCTGTCATTGGATGTGTGATGTAACTCGAAAAAATTCTCAACAAGTGCAAACCATGATACAGTGTCATCTTCGTATAAAGGTGGCAGCTTCGGAAGACGACCTGGGGGAAGGGATGAAGGTGGCTTGGGTGTCCCTTGGAAAATCAGCTGGTCCATGGCAAGAGAGGTCATGCAGCAGGCCAGCACAGTAGGCATGGGTGTTTTACTGGGAAGAAGGTCTGTAGCAACAGCGGGTTGTGTTGTCCTTAATGTGTCACAAAATCATGATGTGGTTTGCATGGTTGGTACCGTGGGAATGAGTGGGTCCCCTGCGAGTGTGGCTAGGGGGGAGGAAAGGACAGGAGGGGTGGGTTGGTAACTCGTGTGACAAAAGTGTGAGTTCTCTGTGCATGTTGAAAACACGTCCCATGGGGTCAGACTATAAATTACCAGTGGAACATGCTGAAGATCACTGCGGTGTGGTAAGACGGCCCTGGAAGGCGAAATGCCGAAAGATGTACTCGAACCCACTTGGTCGAACAGTTGAGCAACAGGTCTGGGGGGTGAGCAAGGAGAATTTTGCGCACAAAAATGTCCATTGTTAGTCTGCAAATTAGGCAAAACTGGAACAGGTCATGATTGATATACTCAAGAGCCATACCAAAATAATAACTGGCTCCTTCTACCAACTCCCCGACCCCCCGACTCAGTTGATATAATAGCTGAATGCTTCAAAAACAGATTGAATCTCATTACAAATAAGTACCTCATTCATACAGTTATAATTGGTGGAGACTTCAATCTGCCCTTGATTTGTTGGCAAAAATACATGTTCCAAACTGGTGGTAAATAGAAAATATCTTCCGAAATTGTACTGAATGCTTTCTCTGAGAATTACTTTGAACAATTAGTTCATGAGCCCACACAAATTGTAAATGGTTGTGAAAATGCACTTGACCTCTTAGCCACAAATACTCCTTATCTAATAGAGAGCGTCATGACAGATACAGGTTTTAGTGAACACAAGGTCATTGTAGCGAGACTCAAAACCATATCAACCAAAACCACTAAAAATAAATGCAAAATATATCTATTTAAAACAGCAGATAAAAATTTGCTTGATGCCTTCCTAAGAGAGAGTCTCCATTCCTTCCAAGCTAATTATCTAAGTGTAGACCAGCTATGGCTCAAATTCAAAGATAGATAATTTCATACCGCATAAGGTAATAAGAGACATGACTGATCCACCATGTTAAACAAAACACGTCAGAACACTGTTGCAGAAGCAATGAAAAATGCATGCCAAATTCAGAAGAATGCAAAATCCACTGGACTGGCTAAGTTTCAAGGAAGCTCAAAATTTAGTGCGGACGTCAATGCAACATGCTTTTAATAGTTTCCACAATGAAATATTGTCTCAAAATCTGGTAGAAAACCCAAAGAGATTCTGATCATATGTAAAGTACACCAGTGGCAAAAAACAGTCAATACCGTCACTGCGTGATAGTGATGGAAATGTTACCGATGATGGTGCTACTAAAGCGGAGTTACTAAATACAGTTTTCCATAATTCCTTCATGAAAGAAGACGAATTAAATATTCCAGAATTTCAAACCAGAACAGCTGTTAGCATCAGTGACTCAAAAGTAGATATCTTAGGTGTTGCGAAACAACTCAAATCACTTAAGAAAGGCAAGTCTTCTGGTCCAGATGGTATACCAATCAGGTTCCTTTCAAAGTATGCAGACACAATAGCACCTTTCTCAGCAATCATGTACAACAGCTCCCTTGATGAAATATCTGTTCCTAAAGACTGGAAAGTAGCACAGGTCACAGCAATATTCAAGAAAGGAAATAGGAGTAACCCATTGAATTACAGACCCATATCACTGACTTCAATTTGCAGTAGGATTTTGGAGCATATACTGTACTCTAACATTATGAATTACCTTGAAGAAAATGACTTATTGATACATAATCAACACAGATTCAGAAAATATCATTCTGGTGCAATGCAGCTAGCTCCTTATTACCATGAAGTAATGAGTGCTGTCGACAAGGGATCTCAGATCGATTCCACATTCCTAGATTTCCAGAAGGCTTTTGACACTACACTGTTTCTCACAAGCGACTATTAATCAAACTGCGTGCATATGGAGTATCGTGTCAGTTGTGTGACCGGATTCATGATTTCCTCTCAGAGAGGTCACAAAAAATGGTTCAAATGGCTCTGAGCACTATGGGACTCAACTGCTGAGGTCATTAGTCCCCTAGAACTTAGAACTAGTTAAACCTAACTAACCTAACGACATCACAAACATCCATGCCCGAGGCAGGATTCGAACCTGCGACCGTAGCGGTCTTGCGGTTCCAGACTGCAGCGCCTTTAACCGCACGGCCACTTCGGCCGGCAGAGAGGTCACAGTTTGTAGTGATAGATGTTAAATCATCGAGTAGAACAGAAGTGATAGCTGGCATTCTGCAAGGTAGCATCATAGGCCCTCTGCTGTTGCTGATTTATATAAATGATCTAGGTGATAAACTGAGCAGCCCCCTTAGATTGTGTTGCACATGACGCTGTAATTTACTGTCTAGTAAACTCATCATATGATCAATTCCAATTAAAAAATGATCTAGAGAGAATTTCTGTGTGGTGTGAAAAGTGGCAATTAGCTCTAAACAAATAAAAGTGTGAGGTCATCAACAGGGGTAATAAAAGAAATCAGATAAATTTTGGGTATACGATAAATCGCACAAATCTAAGGGCTGTCAATTCAACTAAATACCTAGAAATTACAATTACGAGCAACTTAAATTGGAAAGACCACATAGATAATATTGTGGGGAAGGCAAAACAAAGGCTGCACTTTGTTGGCAGAACACTTAGAAGATGCGACAAACCCACTAAAGAGACAGCCTGCATTACACTTGTCTGTCCGCTGCTGGAATATTTGCTGCGCAGTATGGGATCCTTACCAGGTAGGATTGGAGGAGGACATTGAAAAAGTGCAAAGAAGGGCAGCTCATTTTGTGTTATCGCTCAATAGGGGTGAGAGTGTCACTGATATGATACACGAGTTGGGGTGGGAGTCACTGAAACAAAGCGAGATCTATTTACAAAATTTCAATCACCAACTTTCTCTTCCAAATTCATAAATATTTTGTTGACACCCACCTACAGAAGGAGAAATGATCATCATAATAAAATAAGAGAAATCAGAGCTCGAACAGAAAGATTTAGGTGTTCCTTTTTCCCATGCACCATTCGAGAGTGGCATGGTAGAGAAGTAGTATGTAAATGGTTAAATGAACCCTCTGCCAGGCACTTAAGTGTGAATTGCAAAGTAACCATGTAGATTTAGATGTAGGTAAATATTATGTAACTGAACCAGCAGGTGTGGGTGCTGCAGTAGATTAATTAAACTAATTAGGTTTTAACAGAACTTCAAATTTTGACATCTGTTTTGCAGCAAGAAACTGGGTTCTTTATTATGCTCCCTTGAATATGTAATGTTTGTGGCAGAAACAGATAAGGAAATGATAATTTGTAGTAGCTTGAGGGGTGCTTCATATTCTCAAACTATACAGCACAACCAGCTGGTGCAAACGAATAGTGCCCATCATCAAACAACAGATAACTAATAACCATGACTTATTGCTACAGTGCAATTTGACAAACTATACAGATAATAAAATATAAAGACTTATAGTAACTTACCAAATACACCTGGGAAACTAAAATCATTCTTGAACTAAAAATATCAAATTCACGAAGTGGTATCTATATCCAGACATTGTGATCTACAGATTTGGCCCTAGGTCTGAAGGACCACAATTAAAAACAATTTGATGTTCTCACATGTCACTTGCTCCATCTATTCTGGTGGTCTTCTATAACCACATGTGAATAAATTAATTCTGATGAACAAGCCAACTAGAAGATTAGGCAATTGAACTACGGCATATGCTTGAGCTTCAGATCCTGCACTAAGTTTCAGAGGTATAATGTAACAGACATAGATTCATTTATTGTAGTATATGATATGTCTGATTAATAAACAGCACAATGATGTCTGCTTGTGTCTGTATATGTGTGGATGGATATGTGTGTGTGTGCGAGTGTATACCCGTCCTTTTTTCCCCCTAAGGTAAGTCTTTCCGCTCCCGGGACTGGAATGTCTCCTTACCCTCTCCCTTAAAACCCACATCCTTTCGTCTTTCCCTCTCCTTCCCTCTTTCCTGATGAGGCAACAGTTTGTTGCGAAAGCTTGAATTTTGTGTGTATGCTTGTGTTCGTTTGTGTGTCTGTCGACCTGCCAGCACTTTCATTTGGTAAGTCACATCATCTTTGTTTTTAGGTATATTTTTCCTTCGTGGAATGTTTCCTTCTATTATAACCGCACAATATATTGTAATTTTTATGATGTGTTCATATATATTTATGGCCACATCCTATTTTTCAACTTATTCTAATTGTTGCTTAATGATATTTGAGACAATATAGAAGGTACTGAAATAACTTATGTTCAAGCCTTATAAAAAAACAATTGTTCATGAAGTAAACATGTTAATTACTAGTTTTAAATACAATATGGGATAGTATATTTTGTATGGATTTGTGGAAGTTCAAATGGTTCAAATGGCTCTGAGCACTATGGGACTCAACTGCTAAGGTCATTAGTCCCCTAGAACTTAGAACTAGTTAAACCTAACTAACCTAAGGACATCACAAACATCCATGCCCGAGGCAGGATTCCAACCTGCGACCGTAGCGGTCTTGCGGTTCCAGACTGCAGCGCCTTTAACCGCACGGCCACTTCGGCTGGCATTTTTGGAAGTGACAAGTCAATAGTTGACAGGACACTGAAACATTCACTTTGCGGGTGAGGTTCTTTGGAGGAAACAGTGAGTTCGTTCCCCGTGTTAACGTATATATGTATGGCGTTTGTGCATTACAATAAAAGTGATTATTCCCAGTATAAAGTCCATGCAAGCATTTTTGTTTATGTAGTGAAATTACCCCTACATAACTGGTGACTCCATAACTAAGTGGTGTGACAGTAGACAAGTTTCTTCAGATATTTTCCGCGCCATCTCGTATCGACATGTCGTCTGCACAAAACCTCTTATGTGACATCAAAGGTGTCCAGAATATCAAGAAGGAGCTTGACATGACGCAACAAACCCCTCAGTTCACAGTGCCACAGATTCCTACATCTCATACCGACTTCGTTCACGACGTTATGTTTCCAACCGTGCCGCGTGTACCTGCGGTTCTCATGCTACTGCCACAGTATATTGCCTTGCACAACCAGCCCACAGGACACGCCAATATCAGACCAAATGTGCTCATGTTTTCCTCACCCTTGTCAGTGCCGCTCCCACAAGTTTCAAACTTCCGTTCGCCGGCTCTCGTGGCCCACCCGTGTTGTGGTTACAAATTTGGCCCCTACCTTTCATTCCCGAACGTCCGTAAATTTGGTTCGCCATTATGGAGAACATTTTCATGCAGCAACAAATAGTTGATGATTTTGTGATTTTGAACAGTTCACGCTAGTGATATGCATCTTGGACCAACGTGCGTCGTCAGTGGTATTGGATATAATTATGCAACCCCCACCACAACAAGGCTACGCCACCCTCAAGATGGCGTTAATTTGGTGTTGCACAAAACCTGTGGACCAACGGATAACACAAGTCCTGTACCATGAGAAATGCGGTGACAGGTCGCATTCAGACTTTTACTGGCATTTACATGCTATGGTGTACCCTTCCGTGTTCTCAGACACATTACTTGTGCTCATCTGGCAACAGCAGTTACCTCTGCAGGTGTGCTTAACCTTAATTGCTTACGAGGGCCGGCCATTAAGTGAGTCACTGCAAGTGGCCGATAGAGCGCACTCCCTGCTTGACTCGCACGCCACAAAGGCCGCCGCCGCAACCACCATGCAGCGGTTAGAGCCATGCGACGTTGCGGCGGCTGACATACACAAGCGTCATCGCCAGCCGATGCACCCGCCGCTTTAGGCGCAGCAGACCATGACAACAAGCAACTGCGTCTAAACTGACAGACGCATGGGAGGAGAACACCCCCATCAGCATGAGCCTACATTATGCGGATCGACTTCTCCCACAGCCGTAAGGTACACAGCTTCACAAAGAGTTTTCGTTCCTGATCGCTCTACAGGATGGATGTTTTTGGTTCACACCAGCTCAGATTTCAGCACTCTGCCTGTAAATTTCTTCCCTTCAGACAAACGTACTGAAGAGGCCACTTTGAAAGCAGTCAATGATTCAGTCATCCATACATATGGATGGAAAACACTGGCAGTGGACATTGGGCTACCAGAAAAATGCAATTGGACCTTCGTTATAGCCGATATCGACCAACCTATACTAGGTGCTGATTTTCTGGCAAAACATGCATTGTCCGTGGATTTACGCAAGTCACAACTCATCCATTCTGCCAATAGATGGATTATCCCAGGAATACAAGGACGTCCGACCTCTCATGCATGCCCAAGGGTAGATAACCTCAGTGCACCCACCTGGGTGGACACCATAGCGACAAAGGAAGCTGACCTGCAGATGGTTCAAATGACACCTAAAAAGTTGACAACACAGCAACAGGCTTCTGCTGTTTCAACCAAAAAAGTGACACCCAAGCCACAACATGGAACAAGAAAGAACAGGGCGAAGCATGAAACGGTGTGCCACATCTGTACAACTCCAGGCCCACCAGTCTCCTCACGCATTCGCAGGTTTGCACCTGATCGCTTGTGGGAAACCAAGACCATTTTTAACAAGATGCTGCAAGAAGGAACTATACAGCCATCCAACAGTCCGTGGTCCTCTCCTCTGCACCTTGCTCATAAAAAGAATGGGTCATGGCGCCCGTGTGGTGATTATCAAGCTTTGACTGCCCGAACTGTTCCGGACAGATACCCTGTGCCACATATACAGGACTTCACCCATTCACTGGCCGGGGCGACCATATTCAGTGTTTTAGATTGCCGTAAGGCTTATAATCAGATCCCAATGGCAGAGCAGGACATACCAAAGACTGCAGTGACAACCCCATTCGGGCTGTTTGAATTTTTGGTGATGCCATTCGGGCTGAAAAATGCTGCCCAAACATGACAACCGTTTCTGGACAGCGTGCTAAGAGGGCTACCATATTGTTTCCCCTATTTAGGTGATATTCTGGTGTTTTCGGGGAATGTTTCTGACCATCAGATACACGTAAACGAGGTGCAAAGCAGGCTTAGTGCTCATGGAATAACACTGAACAAGGACAAGTGCATGTTTGGGGAACCCATGGTGACCTTCCTGGGTTATGATGTGTCAGCTCAGGGCATTTTCCCACTGCCAGAGAAGCTGGAGTTGTTGCATACCCTACCACGGCCTCAAAACTACCATGATCTCTGACAATTCCTAGGAATGATAAATTTCTATTGTCACCACCTCCCTGGAACAGCAGCAATCCAGATGCCACTGAACAATGCCTTGGCTGGACACAACAAAATTGGCAAGCGCCCACTCCCATGGACACCTGAGATGGACTCTGCTTTCAAGGCACTGCAAAACAGCCTTCACAATGCAATGGGGCTTGCACACCCTGCACCAGGAGCTCAGCTAGCCCTAGTAGTGGACGCAAGCCAAGTTGCAACAGTGCAGCACTGCACCAGAGAGTGAAGGGTCATTGGCAGCCACTAAGTTTTTTCTCGCAAAAACTACAGATGGGTCAAACTCGTTGGAGTGCATATGACAGGAAACTCCTCCCAATATATGAAAGTGTCAGGCACTTCCACCCTTTCATTGAGGGCAGGCAATTCACCATATACACCGACCATAAACCTCTCGTGGCAGCTTTCTACAAAATCAGCGATTCATGTTCCCCCCGCCAGGCCCGCCATATCGAGTTTGTATGCTAGTTTTCGACAGACGTGCATCACATCCATCCTGCTGACAACATTGTGGCAGACTATTTCTCGTGCATTAACGGGATAAGTCCAATGTTGGATTATTCTGAATTGGCAAGGGCACAGGCTTCAGATGTGCAGCTGCAGTCCTTGTTGGTGGACTCATCCACTGGCCTATGTTTATAACTTGTGGATGCCCCCTGCAGACCATTTAAGGTATGGTGTGACACCTCCATGGTTAGACCATGCCCATACATCAATCCCCAGTTCCAATATAAGGTATTCAACAGCATTCACAAACTGGCACACCCAGGAACCAATGCCGCAGTGAAGTTAGTGACGGACCGATTTGTGTGGCCTTCAATCAAGAAAGATACACGGGAGTGGGCCCGCAGCTGCTATCAGTGTCAACATAGCAAAGCTTGTTCACGCCCCAGTAGGGCAATTCCCAACCCCAACAACACGTTTTGGGCATGTACACATTGACTTGGTTGGACCCCTCCCCCCCGTCGGAAGGTTACAGGTACTTGTTTACAGCAATGAATCATTGCACACGGTGGGCAGAGGCCACACCAATCAGGGACATTTCTGCAGAGACTACTGCACGGGCATTCTTGGAAACTTGGGTAACTTGTTTTGGGTGCCCATTTTTCGTTACCACTGACCAAGGACTCCAATTTGAGTCGACACTGTTCCAACAACTGTCGGCTTCCAATGAAACCAGACAACTAGGTACCACCCGGCCATCAACAGTTTTATGGAAAGGTGCCACCGGACTTTAAAGGCTGCCCTGATGTGTCACGAGGACTCGTGGACTCAAGCGTTGCCATTGGTTTTGCTGGAGTTACAGACCGCATTAAAAACAGACATCAGTTGTTCCTCAGCAGAGTTGGTATATGGAGAACCACTACGTGTTCCAGCAGAATTCCTTGCACCAGTTCCTCTCCCAGATGAGACACAACTACCCCACCTCTTGCAACAAATGAGGAAGCAGGCAGAGTTGCTACGTGCAGCCCCGATGTCTCAGCATGGCACGCACCCAGTGTTCATACACAAGTCCATCGATACTTGTTCCCACATCATGCTCCACACAGACCTGGTATGTCATTCTTTACAACCACTGCACACTGGACCATACCAAGTGCTAGAACGGGGCACATACACAATGGACATCCTCCTCCAGGGAAAGTCGACCAAGGTTTCCATTGAGCAGGTAAAACCCACTTGGACAATGACAGCACCGACTGCAATCTCACAGACAACGTCAGACACAATTCACAATGAACCCAAACCTTCCACAGAGCCAGACAGCTGTGACCCACTGGAGCTCCAAACCAGGGGACCTAATGCAGCAACGGAATCATCAAGCAGCACACACACCCGCACTATCCGCACTCGGGCAGGCCGAGAGGTGAAGTTTAAGTACCCCACCATACCGGGTGCTCAGCACTTCACGGGGGTCAGGGGGAGGGGGGGGGGGGGAGGGGGGTGTCTGTGTGGGAGTGACAAGTTGATAGTCAACAGGACACTGTAACATTCTCTTTTGTGGGTGAGGTTCTTTGGAGGAAACAGTGTGTTCGTTTCCCGCATTAACGGATGTATGTATGGTGTTTATGCGTTACAATAAAAGTGATTATTCCCAGTATAAAATCCATGCAAGCATTTTCCTTTATGTAGTGAAATTACCCCTACAGATTAATCAGGACTGATGAACAGAACTACAGCTATTGTACGTGAGTGAGATATTAATTTAATTCTGATGACAATTTACATATCTTAATATTAATTGTTAAAAATACTCATCATGAAATATTTGACATGAAAAGTCATTATATTTTATGAAATTAATTATGAAGAATATGTTTATGTTTTCTAGTGTACATACTTCATGCTTAAATGATTTTGTACTGGTTTTTTGTATATAGCAATAGCTTTAAATACCATTTCTAATACTATCTACGATTGTTTACATTGTTGAAATGTTATATGAGTGATGGTAGCTGCAACCACAGGAGTGGCAATAGAGATATCACTCAGTTTGACACATTTACATCTCAGTGTTTGTTAATGAAATGCTGTATAATGAATAAGTGAAGAAACTACACATAAATTGTGAATGTTGAAAAATAATATTCACTGTGAGAAAGTCATTTGTTATGTTGTAGAAATGCCACTTGTTTCCTACAGAATCATCCCAATACTTTTCACAGCAAACAAAAACTATGCGTTAAATTGATCCATAATGATAAACACATCCAATTGAGCAATGTAAGTATAAATTTTTCAGCAGAGTTTTTCTTCATCCAAAAAATTTTATCTAATTACTTGCAAGTGCTTATATTCAATGTTGAGTATAAGCCATAATGCAAAACCACAAAACAGATATTTTTTAAAAATCAATTATGAATTGTTTGAGAGCAGGAACAACTGAAGGGTCATAATTATGTGCTCACTGTGAAAATATGTCACTTACTGCATCTATACAAGTGGGCTTCTGCAGCTATGTGCTAAAAGATGACCTCAGACTAATCAGCCAATTAGGACATACCCTACAGGCAATTTATGTATGGCAAAATTGTGAGAGACACTGGTTCTACAAGTTTCATTGTATGACAGCTACTTCCATTTGTTAGTGTAGAATTTGACTTGTTCCACCTCCACGAAGGATCTCCATCAAGGTGGAATCTATGGAGCTAATGAATGAATGATGCATAGTGAGAGCTATTAAGCAATTAAAAAATTAGAACTGCAAAAGAGTAGCATACAAATAATGCAAAAAAGATGAATCATGTAAGATACATAATTTATAAGTCCAAAAAGCCTTTGTCTGCATATATTAGATAAAATTAACTTACTGGAAATTCATGGCTCCAATATATGGGCTGTTTTTTCTTAATATCAATGCAAGAGTACAGCGGAACATATCAATGGGGACTGCTATAACATTACAGTTTTGATGACTCCATGAGCTTTGTATGGACAGATCAGTTGACAGGAAGGCATACTTGTTTTCTGTGCACACTCTAGATAGACCTTCAGGTTTTGTTCTTGGTGGATTATGAATGTCCATTTGTTTACTGAACAACTTCTGCAGGAGCTTTTGCTGTGATAGCTGCAAATAAAATGAAAATAATATCTATTATTTTTGTCAGCTGCATATGTTTTTTGGTAATTAAAAACTATCCTCAAACCAAAGATAAGTTCGCACAACATTTTTTATATTAGTAAATGATTGCCAGAGGTGAAAGAATTGATAAGTGACAGAAAAAGTCCTAGGAATGGATGTTCATTGAACACTGGGTATTTGAATTTGTAGACTCACACATATGCACTGAGTGTCATGTGATTAATTAAAAGAGAATATTCAGTAGACTGAAAAGAAAAAAAATTGAATACACAGCAATATGCATACTATTGCATGAAAAATTTATGAATAATTTCACTTTTTTCAGTCATTAGAAACATCTAACAATATCAGACAGATAGGTACGATATAATAAAGTCTAATAATTTCGTCTGTAGTCATGAGTAAATAAGAAATGAAATATAGAAGGTTCTTTATTTACTTTTATGACAATAGTAAAATGTAAAGAAAGGGAAGTAAAAATGCTGGAATTGTAATAGTGTCAACACAAAAAGATGTTAAATTGCATGCATCTTTGAAAGAAATTAAGATGTTAAAGTGATTGAGCGAAGGAAAAACACCCTACTATCTGAACCAAAAGTAAACTTCTTTAAACATGGAAGAAAATATTTTCAAAATTTCAGATAAGATTGGTTTACAACAACAAAAACAATCTATTTTTGACAAAAAAATTTAACTGGATGGATAGAAAAAATCTACTCACCAAGTGGTGGCAGAACAGATACATAAAAGAAAGATAATCAGGCAAGCTTTTGGAGCCTGTGGCACTTCTTCAGGCAGAAGGGTTGAAGGGGAAGAAAGAGGGGTGAAGGAAAAGGGCAGGAGAGGTCAGGAAAAAGTGGCAGATTTTGGGAAAGTCACCCAGAACCGCAGGTCAAGGGAGACTTACCAGATGAGATGAGAAGGAAAGACTCTCTCCTTCTCATCCCATCTGGTAAGTCTCCCTTGACTTTCCCAAAATCTTCCCTTTTCCTAAACCTCTCCAGTCCTTTTCCTTCACCCCTCTTCCTTCTCCTTCAACCCTTCTTTCTGAAGAAGGAGCTACAAGCTGCAAAAGCTTGCCTGATTATAACTTTCTTTTATATGTGTGTTCTGCTGCCACCTGGTGAGAAGATTTTTTATCTATCCAATTAAATTTTTAAACAAAATTTGTTGTTTGAGTGTACAGTACAATGACTCTTTGATTATATTCATAACAGACTTTTATATTTTACATGAACAGATGTCACATCAAGGGTAGGAAAATAATTGTGTAGTGCACACATATGTATTCAAGGGAAATAATTACCTTAAAAAAATCATACTCAAAGGAGTTTCCAGTGACGCTCAGCATATATGAACCATCCTGTTCAATTTCAGCAAAATTCCGAAATGGTAGCTTTTGCTCGCTGACAGTAAGTATGGAGATAATCCCAGCAGAATACGCTGATAGCAAGACAGACCCTGTGATATAAGCTGCAAATCGTAGGCATTGTTCTGATGTGATCCTGTGGTGGTAACTAGTAGTTTCATCTGTTGTGAATCAAAAGCAAATAAATCAAAGCAATGTTAAGCATTATTTTCTTGGAAAAACATCAGTAGGCCCATATCAGTTTTTTTAAGAATATAAAATAAAACTGACATTTGTTTACTTGCATAAGTTATCTGCTGACTCCTACATTTTTCCTTATGATACTTTAAATTTTTCCAAGAACTGAGTGTTAAATGAGTTTTAGGAAAGGAAGCCAGATCATGATTAATTATTCTGGTTGTATTTTGGCTGAAAGCTGACCAAGTCATTTTTGAGGCAAAATATTGAAAGAAGAACTAGATTGATCCACAAATATGTCTGAAAAATGTTCCATTTTATCATACTTCCTTTTTTTATCTTCAGTTTCTTTTCCTTTCCTTTCATTCATCTCTTTTGTCTGTCTGTTTCTCGTTCCCTTTCTCTATTTTTTTTCTTGCAATGAAATAAAATTGATCAGATGTAGCAAAAATTTGATGTGACCAATGGATGCATTCAAAACAAAACAGATATCTCAATTTTTTAGAATTATGCATGAAGAAGGAGAGCTAACTTTGTGGAAGAATTAAGTAGTCAAAAATAATTCCTCATGTAGTTCTTTCTGCTCCTTTTCCCATCCACTTGTGAAATGTTTTAATGAATATTTCTGACTGTAGTAGCTGATTACACAGTGAATTCCACTCAGCACAGTGAATACAAATGTTCTGCATAATTCACATTGCAGAATTCAATATATATGAAAATTTAAATTAAACATACAGCAAGTAATAATTCATAAATAGTTCTCACCATATTTCTGAACAAATGCTCCAATGACTGAAAAGATAGCATCACAGAATGGTTTCCTTTGTAGATAAAATATACCTGCCATGACAATGGCATAAGCAAATAAAGTAAACATAATAGCCAGCCACAAATCGTGTTTCAGTGGAACAAGAAGCTCCAGTGGATTTGGACCCAACTGAGTAATTCCATCACTTCTGATGAATATGTAGTATCTATTCACAAAGAAGTTTCAATATTACATTAAAAAACACACACACTTCATTGTAGATAATTGCATACTAAATTAAGCATTTGAGTGTCGAAGAAAGCACAGAAACTCTAAAAAAGAGTTTTTTATGAAAGTTGTGTAATGAGATCTTTAAAACAGGGCTACTACAAATGATTGAAGTGGTTTCATAAATTCACTGTAGCTCTATTCATTGACATATGGTCACGACACACTACAGATACGTAGAGAAACTCATAAAGTTTTGTTCAGCTGAAGCCGCACTTCATTTCTTAAACAGGAGATTGGAAAACCAATGGATCGGTAGTGGTGGAGATCATGATCAGCAATTCATGTCATGGCCTCCACGCTCGCTCAACTTAACCCCACGTGATTTCTTTCTGTGGCGTTATGTGAAAGATTCAGTGTTTAAACCTCCTCTACCAAGAAACGTGCCAGAACTGCGAGCTCGCATCAACAATGCTTTCGAACTCATTGATGGGGACATGCTGTGCCGAGTGTGGGAGGAACTTGATTATCGGCTTGATGTCTGCCGAATCACTAAAGGGGCACATATCGAACATTTGTGAATGCCTAAAAAATCTTTTTGAGTTTTTGTATGTGTGTGCAAAGCATTGTCAAAATATCTCAAATAATAAAGTTATTGTAGAGCTGTGAAATCGCTTCAATCATTTGTAATAACCCTGTGTATGCCAACCAAAAATTAACAGTGCATGTCATGTAATTAATGTCAATAGAAGATGTGGTTAATGAGTCCAACAAAATGTTTAGATAATCTGTAACAGAAGTTATGGTTAGAGGTTACTTCATGAAAAAGAAAATTATAGAATACAATAAACTATCTACAGAGGATAGAGTAAACATAAAATGCATATTAAAAAAACATGATATATGCAGAAAACAGTCTGTTCATAAAAAAATCAAATTTCACTCTCTGTTATGTAAACAAATGAAGCACAAAACCTTTTTTTTTTTTTTTTTTTTGCAAATGTGTGCACAGGCATTTCATCCATACATCACACCTTTTTCTGACATAGAAACAGCTGGGTTATGAGGGAGGGAATATAGTGAGAACATATCAAAAGCAGTCAGAGAGATTATTAAAAAAGTTACGCAGAATTAGCTGGATACTTTGGGATGACTGATCCAGCAACCAGCTGCCGTTTGTTATCTCTGTTACAAGAGGTATGTTTAATAAAGTAACTCTCAGTGTGAAGATATCTGTGTTCATTTATGGATGTGTATTTGCAGTATATTATTTTATGTGGGTGTGAAACTTATGTATAAAACTGGTGGCCCTAATAATGAAAAAATGGGTATAAGTGTGGACAGTTTCTTTTGTGGACAGTTAAATATGGCATCACAGCAGTGGAAGACACTCACAAGCAATTGCACTCCATCATGAACAAGATTCAAGAAATTCACAATTAAATACTGGATTTGGAGCTTCCTGCAAGTGGACACAGCGCATAGAAGAAAATGGAATCCTAAAACTATGCACAACCCTCTGGCAGTTCAACAAATGTAGACAACAATGCCAACTACACACCACTGTGCATTCCATCTTTCCACTATGCCATGACGTGATGTTAAGCCACACTTGAAAATCTGAGTGTTCCAATGATTTGTTCCACAACGTGATCACACCCAGGAGCAATGAATTCCCTTTTGTGGTTTCAAGTGGTTCTTTCACATTATATTTCCTGTCATGGGACCTGTTGTTTATGCTCAACCAACTACAAATTTGATTCACTGTGTTGGAAAACATTTTTGTGCACCAACAAGTTACAAATCATTATGAACAATTTATGCTAATGATCAGCAGTTTAGACCAGACAGCACTGATGTCAGACATCATCTTACACCTGCCATATCCCATCAAGCTTATCTTGCTATGAAAGCTGAATTAATTGTTTGCTGCACCAAACCCACAGACCAAAGGCTCAGAAATATGCTTTATCAAGGGAAAGAGGGAGACAAAATCCCCATCAGAATTTTGACAGCACCTATGAGGTATGATAGATATAATTACAGTTTTTGATGATTTGTTGCTGCATACACTCATGTTCAGAAAAAACAGAATGACAAGAGAGAGAATGCTCATAATCACAGAACATGTACATTAGTATGATCTGCAGAAATGATTAGCATTTCAGTCACCTTGGTTTAGCATGTGTCCTATTACCTAGTAGGCTCAAGATCTACCATGAGCCCTAGTAACTTGTTCCATGTGTGATAGCATCAACACGTATAAGGCACAAATGGTGTCCTGCAATATAGCAATCCATGTTGCATTTACCTGGTTCCAAACTTCATCTGTGGTGGTTGGCATTGGGTCACAGCACTGCACCCATTGTTTCACCATATCCCACATATTTTCAATTACAAGTCTGGTGATCTGGCAGGCCAGGGCAAAAGACTGACATCCTGTGACACCAAGAAGGCACATCTTCATGCAGCAATATGTGGTTGTGCAATAAAAAAAAACTAAAACCCCTCCAAAACAGACTGTGAAGGCCCAACAGTATCAAGCAGCTGTTGTGTCATCCTCAGCTCATAGGCATCACTAGATGCGGGTATCGAGGGGCATGTGGTATGTGGCTGTATGCCAGTTTCCTAGACCAGAGCCACTACTTCTCAATCAAGTAGCTCCTCAGTTTGCCTCACAAGGGCAGAGTGCACCATGCTTGCCATCAGCATTCGCCAGGCCTGATGGTCACCCATCCAAGTGCTATCCTAGCCCGACAGTGCTTAACTTCGGTGATTTGATGGGAACTGGTGTTACCACTGCGGCATGGCCGTTGGCTGTGGTCGTGCAATCCTTTGCTGAAAAATGGCGCCTGGGGTGTTGTGCAGAAAGGCTATGGCTATGGGTCACTGGATGTCATTCAAATTGGGCACATACCCTGGACATGCACCAACTGTAATATGTGGCTGTACCCAATAGCACACCACAACCACACCATAAAACCTTGAGCTGGCACTGTATGTCTTGTGCAAATGCAGTCACTGTGATGCCACTCCCCCTGTCTGTGGCAAACCAATCATCATTTCAAACAGACAGAACTGGCATTCATCCAGAAACATTGTCTGATGCCATTCCCGTCCCCGGTGATATCATTCCATACACCATTGCCATTTAGTATGTTTCTGCACATTTGTCAAAGGTAGGCAAGTAAGTAGATGACGTGCATGCAACCCATGCCATAATAAATGACGATGAACCGTCACACTTGATAGTGTATGATGTGTTACATTGTTTGACTGTTGTGCTAGAGCTGAGAAGGACACAGATCTGTCCTGCAGTGTCATTCGTAGGAGGTGTCGATCTCGTTGGGGGATCATCTGGGTGGCGCAACCTGACCCAACTTGTTGTGTTCTATGGCATTCTGTGAACCATTCTGCACACATCTGTTGCACTTTGTCCCACATGAGCAGAAATTTCCCAGATGGATGCATCACATTCTCTCACTAATAATGTGCCCTCTTTCAGATTCACTGATTTCATGGTACAGTTCGCACATATGTCTGTGAGGCATCCTGCACATCTACTGAAGTCACACTGATCCATTACCTTCAGTTTATAGTGACAACAAGAGCCACAGACACAATTTACCGGTAGGTGGTGTTGCACCATGATATCAATGTTGACCTTGAACCTGCAGCCCAATGTGGTTCAAATGCTGATTACGAAATTGACTGAAAAGTAATGCCTCCATCTTCATAACTCTTCAACAGTTGGCAACATTGGTATGTGGTAGGTACTGGCTTATTTCATAGCCTCTTCTCTACAGCTCCAGTTGGCGGGAAGCCTTAGCATTGAACGTTTGTGTTGTTACAGTGTAAAGTATGGAACCTTGCTCAGACAGTCGGTCAATACGATTGAAGCAATGTGCAGTCATTGAATTCTTTACAGCTGAAGGTGTCACCCCAAAGGAGATTCATCAGAGAATGAAAGCACTTTATGGTTATTGTGTTGATGTGAGTACTGTGTGTTGTTGGGCAAGTAAGTTTAAAGATGTTGAGGCGGGAACATCTGACCTGCATGACAAACAAAGAGTTGGATGTTCTGTGACAGCAGCCACTGAGTTTCACAAGCTGAATGTTGACAAACTGATTCAGGGCGATTGTCATATCACTCAGAGAGAAATTGCAAGCACAACTGGCATTTTACAAGAATGTGTGGGTCACATTATTGCTTTGCTTGGCTGTCAGAAGATCTGTGCATGATGGGTACCCCAAATGCTGACTCCTGAAATGAAAGCACACAGACTTGAAATTTCCCACCTCAACATCTTTAAACTTACTCACCCAACAACACACAGTACTCACATCAACGCAATAACCATAAACTGCTTCCATTCTCTGATGATCTACTGTTGTCAAGAATTCAATGACCGCATGCTGCTTCAATGGCACTGACCAACCATCTGTGCAGGGTTGCATACTTTACACTGTAACAACACAATCGTTCAATGCTAAGGCTTCCTGCCAACTAAAGCTGTAGAGGTGAGGCTACGGAGCACACCAGTACCTGCCACATACCCATGCTGCCAACTGTTGAAGAGTTACAAAGATAGAGGCATTACTTTTCAGTCAACCCTCGTATTTCTTCAGGACAAACTAAAGTACAGATACTGTGGATATGAACGTCCTATCTCTAGTTGTTCAAGGTGTACTATTTTTTATGAACATGAGTGTATTTGGGACCAGTAGCTAGTGTCATTAGTGCAAGTAACATTGGTTGTGGATGATGATCAACCAATAGACAAAGTATTAAAAATGGCTGATAGAATGTGCATAATACTGGAGGCACCAGCAACAGTTGCCTGATGTCGTCAGCAGACAACACACTAGACAACTCAACCTGGTGGATGCTGAATTCAGCCAAAGAGATGACACCGGACTGCACTGTCATTGTGTCACTCCACCTCATAAGTGTCTCTGAAGAGCTGCAGAGTTTATATGCCACAGTTGAGTTGCTGGCCAGACAGGTTTGAGTGTAGCAACGATGGGAAGAACCTAGTGAACAGTTACAATCCCTACACACTACAGTGTTACACCACCAAGATTACCCATGACCTGGAACAATGTGTTAATGTTTGCTGGTACCACAGAAAATCTGTTCGACAGTTTTCCAAAATTCCTTCACCAGGGAAGACGAATGGAATATGCCAGAATTTGAAACATGAACAGCTGCTACCATGAGTTTCTTAGAAGTAGATACCTTACAGGTTGTGAAGCAACTCAAATTGCTTGATACGGGCAAGTTTTCAGGTCCAGATTGTATACCGATTAGATTCCTTTCAGATTACGCTGATACAATAGCTCCCTACTTAGCAATCACATACAACTACTCGCTAACCGATATATCTGTACCTACAGATTGGAAAATTGCGCAGGTTGCACCAGTGTTTAAGAAGGGTAGTAGGAATAATCCATTGAACTACAGACCTATATCATTGACGTCAGTTTGCAGTAGGGTTTTGGAGCATATACGGTATTCAAACATTATGAATCACCTCGAAGGGAACAATCTATTGATACGTAATCAGCATGGTTTCAGAAAACATCGTTCCTGTGCAACGCTGTTACCTCTTTATTCGCACGAAGTAATGGCCGCTATCGACAGGGGATCTCAAGTTGATTCCGTATTTCTAGATTTCTGGAAAGCTTTTGACACCTTTTCTCACAAGCAACTTCTAATCAAGCTGCGGGCCTATGGGGTATCATCTCAGTTGTGCGACTGGATCCATGATTTCCTGTCAGGAAGGTCGCAGTTCGTAGTAATAGACGGCAAATCATCGAGTAAAACTGAAGTGATATCAGGTGTTTCCCAGGGAAGCGTCCTGGGACCTCTGCTGTTCCTGATCTATATAAATGACCTGGGTGACAATCTGAGCAGTTCTCTTAGGTTGGTCGCAGATGATGCTGTAATTTACCATCTAGTAAGGTCATCCAAAGACCAGTATCAGTTGCAAAGCGATTTAGAAAAGATTGCTGTATGGTGTGGCAGGTGGCAGTTTATGCTAAATAACGAAAAGTGTGAGGTGATCCACATGAGTTCCAAAAGAAATCCATTGGAATTTGATTACTCGATAAATAGTACAATTCTCAAGGCTGTCAATTCAACTAAGTACCTGGGTGTTAAAATTACGAACAACTTCAGTTGGAAAGACCACATAGATAGTATTGTGGGGAAGGCAAGCCAAAGGTTGAGTTTCATTGGCAGGACACTCAGAAGATGCAACAAGTCCACTAAAGAGACAGCTTACACTACACTCGTTCATCCTCTGTTAGAATATTGCTGTGCAGTATGGGATCGTTACCAGGTGGGATTGACGGAAAACATCAAAAGGGTGCAAAAAAGGGCAGCTCATTTTGTATTATCACATAATAGGGGAGAGAGTGTGGCAGATATGATACGCGAGTTGGGATGGAAGTCATTAAAGCAAAGACGTTTTTCGTCGCGGCGAGATCTATTTATGAAATTTCAGTCACCAACTTTCTCTTCCGAATGCGAAAATATTTTGTTGAGCTCAACCTACATAGGTAGGAATGATCATCAAAATAAAATAAGAGAAATCAGAGCTCGAACAGAAAGGTTTAGGTGTTCGTTTTTCCCGTGTGCTGTTCAGGAGTGGAATGCTAGGGAGATAATATGATTGTGGTTCGATGAAGCCTCTGCCAAGCACTTAAATGTGAATTGCAGAATAATCATGTAGATGTAGATGTATTAATATACAGAAAACCATATGCCCACCCAAATGATGATCATGGCAATCTGGATTATGTGTGATGGATCACAAGTTGAACAAAAAGCACTACCAGCCATGACACAAGATAAACAACAGGTGGGAAATTGTCATGCAGCAGTAAAAAGACTGCACCACAACAGTTTGTATGTCCATGGCCATTGCTCCTGGATCATCCGCTAAAATGTCATCCAGAGTACATGGCAGGCCAAGATCAACACGCAGTGTATTAAAATTCAGACAGGACGTTAAAATGTGTCATACCACCAGCAATTGCCCACATGGGCAGAACGGCGCTGGCGCAGCTGTCAGCAGATGGTGATGGCTGAACCAGCAGTGTCCAATTCGTAACCGGGCCAAAACAACCTCCTCCCGCCGAGAAGGGTGTGAAGAGGTCGTCCAAGCCATGGGAAGAGGTTTCAAGGCCCGAAGCTTTTTGTCCGTAAGTGTAGCCCAATGGGCATGCCACAGTGATAAAATGTGCTGACAAATGACCCTGCTAAAATCAGAGGAATGCACACAACAAGAAGCTGTCCGAGGCTGGAGGACCGCAGCCTTGGCTGTGGCATCTGCAGCTTCGTTCCCAGGGATACCGACATGGCCAGGAACCCACATAAAGGTAACTGGAGAACAGTCATCCGCCAGCTGCTGAAGAGAGCGTTGGATTCGGTGCACGAAAGGGTGAACCGGATACGGATCACTGAGGCTCTGGATGGCACTCAGGGAATCAGAGCAGATGACATAAGCAGAATGTCGGTGGCGGCGGATGTAAAGAACAGCCTGGTAGAGGGCAAATAGCTCAGCTGTGAAGACCGAACAATGGCCATGGAGCCGGTATTTGAAACTGTGTGCCCCGACAATAAAAGAACACCCAACACCATAACTGGTCTTAGAGCCATCTGTATAAATGAAGATCATATTAATGAACTTTGAACGAAGTTCGACAAACCGGCAGCGGTATACCGAAGCTGGGGTAACCTCCATTGGGAGCGAGCTGAGGTCAAGGTGAACGTGAACCTGAGCCGGGAGCCAAGGTGGCATTTGTCTCTCGCCCACTCAAAAGGTTGCAGGGAGTGAAAAATCAAGGTGCTGAAGGAGGTGATGAAAACGAACTCCAGGGGGTAGCATGGCAGATACATACAACCCGTATTGATGGTCAAGACAGTCGTCAAAAAAGGAATGATAAGACGGGTGGCCGGGCATTGACAATAGCTGACAGGCATACCAACAAAGCAGTATATCGTGCCGGTAGGTTAGTGGCATTTTACCGGCTTCAGCATGAAGACTCTCAACGGGACTAGTATAGAACGCTCCGATCGCAAGACGCAAGACTGTTGTGTAGAGTTGAGGCAGCGTAAGATGGACGGCCGTGCAGAGGAGTATACGAAGCTACCATAATCCAGCTTTGAGTGGATGATCGACTGATATAGGCGAAGTAGGATGGTTCAATCTTCTCCCCAAGACGTACAGCTGAGAACACGGCGGACATTTAGAGAACGGGTACAACGGGCAGCCAAATATGACACATGTGGAGACCAGCTAAGTTTTCTGTCAAATGTACGACCTAAAAATTTTGTTGTCTCCACGAATGGGAGAGCATCGGGACTGAGACGTAAGGACGGTGGGAGAAACTCTTTGTAGCGCCAGAAGTTAATACAGACCATCTTCTTGGCAGAAAAACTGAAGCCATTGGCGACACTCCAGGAGTAAAGACGGTCAAGACAACGCTGAAGAGAGCACTCCAGGAAACATGTATGCTGCGTGCTGCAATAGATGGTAAAATCATCCATGAAAAGGGAGCCTGATACATCAGCTGGGAGGCAATCCATTATTGGATTGATCGCTATGGCGAAGAGAGCGACGCTCAAAACTGAGCCCTGAGGCACCCCATTCTCCTGGTGAAAGGCGTCGGACATTACAGAACCCACACATACCCTGAACTGTCGATCCATTAAAAAGGCACAAATAAATAGAGGGAGGCGACCACGAAGGCCCCATGTATACGTGGTACGGAGAATGCCCGCCCTCCAACAGATGTTGTAAGCCTTCTCCAAATCAAAGAACACAGCCACGGTCGGGCACTTCCGCAAGAAATTATTCATAATAAAGGTCGACAAGGTAACCAGATGGTAAACAGCAGAGCGACGCCTTCAAAATCCACATTGTACATTGGTAAGTAGGCATCGAGATTTGAGTAGCCAAACCAAACGAGAGTTAACCATTCGTTCCATCACCTTACAGACACAGCTGGTAAGGGAGATGGGTCGATAACTAGAAAGCAAGTGCTTTCCTGGCTTAGGAATCGGGACAACAATAGATTCACACCAGCATGTGGGAACATGACCCTCAATCCAGATGCGATTATAAATACGAAGGACAAAACCTTTAACCACAGGAGAAAGGTTCTTTGGCATCTGAATATGAATAGAATTAGGTCCTGGAGTGGAGGACCATGACCAGGCAAGTGCATTTTTGAGTTCCCGCATGGTGAATGGGGCATTATACCTTTCTCGATTTGAGGAACGGAAGTTAGGTGACCTTGCCTCCTCTACCTGTTTTCGGGTGAGGAAGGCAGGGTGGTAATGAGCGGAGCTTGAAACCTCTGCGAAAAAGCACCCGAAGGCATTGGAGACATCCTCAGGGGCCACAAGGACATCATTCGCGACCGTCAAGCCAGAAACTGGTGAGTGGACCTCAGTGCCAGATAGCCAGCGCAGGCTACCCCAAACAACAGAAGAAGGAGTAAAACTGTTGAAGGTGCTTGTGAAAGCAGCCCAGCTGGCTTTCTTGCTTTCTTTAATAACACGACAACACTGCACATGTAATCATTTATAATTGATACAATTTGCCATGCATAAAGTGCGTCGACGAGCACGTAAAGCGTCTCTACATGCTGTGGTCCACCATGGGACCGGTACGTGACGTGGTGAAGAAGTAGTGTGAGGGATGGAATATTCAGCAGCAGTGACAATGACTTCCGTGAAGTGTGCAACCTGACTATCACAGCTTGTGAAGGTTTGATCCTGAAAGTTCGCCCTGGAAGAGAAGAACCCCCAGTCTGCTTTGGAGATGTTCCAACTAGTTGAGCATGGAGAGGGGATATGATGCAGGAGGTGGATGACACAAGGGAAGTGGTTGCTTGAGTACATATCAGAAAGTGCGTACCACTCAAACCGGTGTGCAAGTTGGGTAGTACATATAGAGAGGTCTAAATGGGAATAGGTATGAGTTGTGTCCGAAAGAAAAGTAGGGGTGCCAGTATTGAGGCAGACAAGTTTGAGGTGGTTGAAAAGGTCTGCTAACAGGGAGCCTCTCGGGCAGGATGCTGGAGAGCCCCAAAGGGGACGGTGGGCATTGAAGTCTCCAGTCAACAAAAATGGTGCAGGTAGCTGAGCAATAATTTGCATCATGTCTGCCCTGGTAATGGCAGACGACGATGGAGTGTAAATAGTACAAATGGAAAATGTAAAAGTGGGGAGAGTAATTCGGACGGCAACTGCCTGCAGTTCGGTGTGCAATGTGATGGGATCGTAGTAAATATCATCCTGGACCAGCAACATAACCCCTCCATGAGCCAGAATACCTGCCACAGGGGGTAGGTCAAAACACACAGAGGCATTGTGTGCCAAGTCAATTTGATTGCATGGGCGTAGCTTCGTTTCCTGGAGAGCTACGACAAGCGGACAGTGCAAGCAGAGCAGCAACTTTAAGTCCTCTTGGTTGGAGCGAATGCTGCGAATATTCCAATGAAGAAGTGCCATCATGAGAAGAAAAAGAAAAAGGAGAAGCAAGAAGGGGTCACCTTGAAGGCCGCTGAGGGCCTGGCTTCGAGCGAGCACTGCCGCCTCTATCAATAGGCAGAGAGTCATCATCCATTTGTTCAATAGGTTCGTCGGCCATCTTGTTAAGATGGCCGGGAGGGGGAGCTTCCTCTGCCGGCGAACGGCCAGATGTTCGGCTACCAGCAGTGCAGCCAGGTGAAATGGATAACAGCCTGGGGTGGCAACCGCTGGGTGGCGCAGGAGAAGAAACGCGCCATGGCGGAGAAGGAGAACTTTTCTATGAGACTTCTTGGAAGGTCGTTTAGTCGAAGTAGTGGTCGATGGCTGGGAGTTCGGGGTACGTAGGAAGTCTTCACGGGACAGTTCCTTCTTGAAGGCCCGTGCATCGGACTTCTGGGTCTTAGTCTTGGCAGAAGCCGATGAAGGTTTCTGTGACAGGAGGAAGAGGAGACGTTGACCGGGCAATCTTTGCACTGGCCGAACAGACGACCATAGTGCTAAAGGTCGGATCGCATGTCTGCGTCGACACCTCCCTGGTAGTCCGAGGAGAGGCAAAGACAGTACTGTATTTCCCTGCTGGGAGCAGCGTCGGCTTCCTACTAGCAAATAGCTTGTGAGCAGCCTAGGTGGACACTTTCTCTTTGACCCGAATTTCCTGTATACAGCGTTCATCCTTGTAGATGAGACAGTCGTGGGAGGACACTGCATGGTCACCCTGACAGTTCACGCAATGAGGAGATGGAGGTGAACAGTCACCCTCATGGGCATCCCTGCCACAAGTGACACATTTAGCCACATTAGAACAAGACTGGCGGGTGTGAGTAAAATGCTGACACTGGTAGCAGCGCATAGGTGTCGGGACATAGGGGCGAACAGAAATAACCTCATAGCTGCTTTGATGCGCGACGGCAGCTGAACACTATCAAAGGTCAAGAAAAGTGTCCGGGTCGGTACAAGGTCATTGTTGACCTTTTTCATGTCCCTATGGACAGCCGTCACGCCCTGCTCAGTGAGGAAAGACTGAATCTCCTCGTCAGTCAATCCGTCGAGTGATCTAGTATATACCACACCACACGACGAATTCAAATTGCGGTGAGCCTCCACCCGGACAGGGAACGTGTACAGGAGTGTGGCCCGAAGCAGTTTTTGTGCCTGAAAGGTGCTCTCAGTTTCTAACAACAAAGTACCGTTACACATCCTGGTACAAGACTTGACAGATCCGCCTATGGCATTTACGCCCTTATGAATAATGATAGGGTTGACAGATGAAAAATCGTTTCTGTCCTCAGATCTAGAAACTACGAGGAACTTTGGGGCAGGCGGTAGTACTTTTGTCACTGGTGGCTGGTCAAGTTTCTGTTTTTGGGCAGAAGTTGAGAGAGAAGAAGAAGAGAAATCCATTGCAGAGGAATGCTCCATGATTGTCAACATCTCCAATGGCGTGCTCCTTCCTTGTGGGGTCCCTTTCAGAGGGCACTCCCACCTTAGGTAAATGTTTACACCTTAGGTCACACCTCCCGAGAAACCGACGGAGGGACCAATCGGCATGGTCGGAAGGTGTCAGCTCAGGCAATCACCCCTCCCTGGGTGTGGCCTTTACCAGGGGGTATGTGTGTGCCTTACTTGTCTACCCAGGGTGGGGAATTACGCGTTACCCCGTCACTGGCTACGCATGCAAATGTGTGGGTTGGCCTTCAGGCACACACAGGGAGGAAAGAAGAAGAGGAAAAAAAAGGGAGAGAGAAAGGACAGACTGTCTCAAACGCCAAGGTGGAGACCAGAGGGTGGACAAGAAGGCAAGGAGAAGAAGGCAAGGAGAAGAAGGAAAAGTGAAAAGTAAGGAAGACAGTGAGAGGGAGAAAGACAAAGAAAGGAACCAAACAAGGGAAGGAAGAAACCAGAATAAGCGAAAAACCAAAATGACCACATTATAAGTCTTGTAACCGTCCGTCTCTGGACGCAGGCGCAAACTACCCCCTTGAGGGGGAGAGACTCCTTTTAGTTGCCTCTTACGACAGGCAGCAATACCTCGGGCCTATTCTAACCCCCAGACCCCGCAGGGATGCCACAAATGCTATGGCTGCTGGCACATCACACTGCATCTCAGCAGTTGCACATATCACACAGGCATATGGGTATAACCTTCCTAGTCAACGTCAACTCAGATGTCAGCATTCTACCAGCCTGGTGCACACCAAACAATAAACAAAGTGAACACGAAAGTGGTAAACAATCTGGTAGTCACCATCTATGGTCACAAGTTACTGATCATTGACACAGGCCTTGCGACCCCCTTCACATGGACATTTGTAGCTGCCAATGTTACAGAGCCCATATTAGTCTCTGAATTCCTTGCTTATTATGCATTAATAGCAGATCTGAGAAAAGCACAACTACAGAACACAGTCAATGGCAGCACAATAACCAGCACACTGTGACACTCCATTTCATTTATAGCACAGTACAGAGAGTAGATATCACCAAGACCTAGGAAGACCAGTTTATGGACACTGCGTATTTTACCTGGACCACACCTGGCCATTCTATTTCACAGCACACCTATAGACTTGTCCTGAAGTGGTTCACAGGAACAATGGTGATAACAGAAGAAATTCTCCTAGCTGGGATAATCCATCATTTTGACAGCCTGTGGTCTTCATCTTTGCACTTTGTTTGCAAGGAAGATTGCTCATGGTGGTCTGTGATAAGTACCACATTTCAATGGCTCATGGTGTCCCTGTGAAGATTACCACACTTTAAATACCAGTACAGTACCAGGCAGGTACCCTATGTACATCTACATATGCTTTACCCATCACAAAGGTTTTCAGCAGCATGGACTACCAGATGCTTATGATGCACTGTAATTATGTACTTTAGTTTATTTGGATTTTTATTTATGCCATTTGGTTTTAAAAATGCTGCATAGCATCGCAATGTTTCGTTGATGAGTATTAAAGACATTTTATATACCTTGATGACTATGTGTATGACACATTCAGAAAGTGTGTTCTTTCCTAGGAATGGGAACACTATTGAGGAAGTTTAGAGAACTGGCATTTAAAGCTAACTGCAGAATAATTCTAGTTCTGCCAAAGTACATTTCATGTAAGCACACAAAGATAAGATAAGAGAAATTAGGTCGTGTACAGAGGCATATATACAGTCTTTTTTTTTCCTTGTTATATTTGCGAGTAGAACAGGAAAGGAAATGACCAGTACGGCTACAGGGTACACTCTGCCATGCATCATATGGTGGCTTGCAGAGTATATATGTAGATGTACACGCAGATGTGTCAGAAGCGGTATAGCTATGTAATAATGCTGAATAAAGAGAAATGTGTCAATGGCAAAACAGAAGTGACCTTACTGGAACAAACAATTTTGGCAGTTGGCATTTTTCTGTTACCGTAAAAGACAGCAGCCCTGCAATACCTCCCAATGCTGACAGGCTATCAACAATTACAATTTTTGCTAGAAATGGTCAACTTTTATCGTTGTCATCTACCAGCAATGGTGACTATACAAATGCAACTTACAGATGTGCTCACAGAACACCACAGGTCAGAGATCCCTCAAGTGGACCTTGGAGATGGAAAAAGTTTTCCATGATGCCTAACTAGTGCAGTACTCCTTGATCACCGAGTGCCACATACGTCCTTGGCAATAGTCATAGACACTTGCCAAACAGCAATAGGTGCAGCCACATACCAACAAATTGAGCACCATTGGCAACCATTGGCGTACGGATCTCCATGCCGGCACGTTCACAGGAGCTCAGTCCGTCAGTTCACCTGATGATGGCGACATGTATGATCGCCGAAATATTGTGCCTGTTGGACACTATAGACCGGCAGCACACCCGTGGATATTTTGATTATCAAATACGCTGGGAGAAACTCAAGAATCACAACAAACGATTAAATTTTTTTCCAAAAACTCGCAACCAGTACTGGAATGCATATGGCAGAGAACTGCCTGCATTTTGTAGAGTTGTTAAATATTTCTGAGCAGTAATTGAAGCTTTCCTTGTGATAATTTACACTCAGCACAAATTGAAAGTCTGTGCTTTCCAGAAAACTAGCAATAAATATCTCCCCAGCAGTGCAGACACATTGTTTGTCAGCCTGTTTATGTAGATGAGTGCCACATAAAAGGAGCAGAAAACATCATGTCTGATTATTTTTCACACATCTGTGGTCTGGCAAATACCAAGGACTACAAATAACTAAATGGCACTCACACTGCAGATCCACAACTACACCATTTACTGGCCTTCCACAAAACTGCAACTCACTTAAACCCTGTTGCCAGGCATCTATATTTTGCCAAAACTCTGCAGAGTTGCTTTTGACTTATTTACTATCTGTCATACCCAACAGCAAATTACTGACAAACCATTTTGTGTGGCCATTGATTAAAAAAGTGTCTGTGAATGGGGATGTTTGTGTCTTCAGTGTCAGCACTATGAAGTAGGGCAACATGTACATGTGGAAATTGGGCAATTTCAGGGCTCTTCAATGAGATTTGCCCATGTCCACAATGATCTTGTAGGCTCCCTCCCACCTGAGGACAGTTACAGGCACCTTTTCACATCAGTGGAGAGATGTGCTTGATGGGTATAAGCCAAACACATAATGGATGTTTTTGCTGAGGTAACAGCAAAGACCTTCATTGCCATATGCATAGCATGAGTCTGTTGACCCCACCGCATCATAACAGATCTGTGCTGGCAGTTTGAATCCGAATTGTTCCAAGAATTGTCCAACTTTTTCAGCATCCAGCATCATCACATGACAAGCTACCAGCACACCAGCAATGGGATGGTAGAAAAGTTGTATCAGACATGTGCCACCATGGGAAATGGACAGAGGCCTTCCCTTTGACCTTTAGGCTTTTGTACAGTTTATAAGCAGGCATCAGAGAATTATTATCAGAAATGGTTTAGGAGGAGCCATTACACATTACAGCTTGCACCACTGCCATCCACAGCAGAAATGCCACAGCAGGTACAACAGCACCAAGACCACATAGCCCGCCTGCCTGCTTCATACCATGGCAAACACCCTATTGTTATCAAAAAAGCTTTGGGCAACTTCTCTGTGCAAATCCCATCAAATAACTGCTCCAACCATAATACACCATTACCTTCCCAGTATTGTCGTGAGGAGCGCTTGTAAAACAGCAAAACTGCAAAGGTTTCTATCGAGTCGTTCAATCTGAGGAGATTATGAACACTCAATTATTCCCAGATGAAATTTTGTCTCTGTAGCAGAATGTGTACTACAGTGAAACTTTCTAGCAGATTAAAACTGTGTGCCAGACTGAGACTTGAAATCGGGTCTTTTGCATGTGCAGGCAGGTGCTCTATCAAACTGAGCTAAACAAGCACAAGTTACAAACTGTCCTCACATCTTTACTTCTGCCAGTACCTCATCTCCTATGTTTCAAACTTCACACAAACTCTCCTGTGAAACTACCAGAACTAGCACTCCTCGAAGAAAGGGAATTGAGGAGACATGGCTTAGCCACAGCCTAGGAGATGTTTCCAGATGGAAATTTTCAGTCTGCAGTGGAGTGAGCTCTGATATGAAACATCCTGGCAAATTAACATGGTGTGCCAAACTGACACTTGCATTCAGGACCTTTTCCTTTCAAGGGCAAGTGCTCTACCGACTGAGCTACCCAAGCATGGCTCATGACATGTCCTCACAGCTTTACTTCCACCAGTACCTCAGCTCCTACCTTCCAAACTTCACAGAAGCTCTCCTGTGAAACTTGCATGTAGAGCACTCCTGGAAGAAAAGATATTGCAGACACATGGCTTAGCCACAGCTTGGGGGATGTTACCAGACAGAAATTTTCACTCTGCAGTAAAGTGAGCAGTGATATGAAACTTCCTAGCAGATTAAAACTGCATACTGGACTGAGACTTGAACTCTAGACCTTTGCCTTTCACAGGTAAGTGTTCTATCGATTGAACTACCCAAGCATGACTGACAACCTGACCTCACAGCATTATTTCCATCAATGCCTCACCTCCTGCATTCCAAACTTCATGTTCTCCTGTAAAACTTGCAGTGAGAGCACTTGCAGGTGAAAGTCAAAGGTCCCCAGTTTGAGTCTTGATCTGGCACACAGTTTTAATCTGCCAGAAAGTTTCATACCAACAAACTCTCTATTGCAGAGTGAAAATTTCATTCTGAAAACATACCCCAGGCTGTGGTTAAGCCATGACTCCACAATATCCTTCCTTCCAGGAGTGCTAGTCCTGCAAGTTTCACAGGAGAGTTTCTGTGAAATTTGGGAGATAGGAGATACGATACTGGCAGAAGTAAAGCTGTCAGGATGGGTCATCACCTATGCTTGGGTAACTCAGTTGGTAGTGAACTTGCACATGAAAGGCAAAGGTCCTGAGTTTGCGTCTCAATCCAGCACACAGTTCTGGTCTCCCAGGAAGATTCCTCAATTATTTGTTGGATACAATGAAATATCTATCTTGTCTTGCTGTTTTTACTCTCTGCAGTATTACAGAAGTTACTCATTGCTATCCTGACACATATCTTATCATCCTGTCAGTCCTTCTTGTCATTGTTTTCCACATGTTCATGTCTTCACCAATTCTGTGTAGAACAACATAATTCCTTATCAATTCACATAATTTTCAACGTCCTTCTATAGTACAACATCCCATACGTTTCCATTTTCTTCTGTTCCAGTTTTCCCAAAGTCCACAATTTACTTCTACTCAATGTCATGCTCCAAATGTACATTGTCAGAAATTTCTTTGTCAAATTAAGATTGATTTTTGATACCAATAGACTTCTTTTTCCTGCATTAGTCTGGTCTTTATGTCCACATTGCTTCAACTGACGTGTTGTTTTGCTTCCAATGCAGTAGGATTCCTTCCCTTCATCTACTTAGAAGTCTCCTACTTTGATGTTAATTATATTGTTAATCTCATTTACACTATATTGTAGAACAAATAATGATCTTCAGAATGTAAAGAGTGAGTCTATGAACTATTGTTGTGTGTGAGTGTGTGTGTGTGTGTGTGTGTGTGTGTGTGTGTGTGTGTGTGTGTGTGTGCGCGCACGCGCACATTTAGTAGAACAATTAATTAAGATAAATCACAAAGATTCATTCAGTCCATAATGTAACATACAAAATAAGACCATGATATCCAGAGTAACAATGAATATGATAAAAAGGACCCAAATGTAATCTACACTACATGAATTTAAAATTTCTTGTAAATTGCTTGAAAAAAATCTGTATGAGTGACCTTCCAAGAAATATAGGTGTTGTAAATGAAACCACTGATGTTCTTGCTGCAGACATTGTGAATAATGAGAGCCCAACATGTGCTTTTCCTTCATGGACATCACCTACCATCCCTGACCATTGGCCATTATCATAGGAGCCACAGGAAGGATCCTTTTTTACTATCAGCTGGGTTCTGAAACAAAGTTAGCTTTTATTCATTAAGTAATGTAAATGCAATCTATTTATATTTAAAATATCTACATATAAGCATTGAAGGTTACTTTACAGTGGACAAATATTTTTCAAACAAATCATGAAAATAAACAACTAAACAATCACAAGCATCGTAATGTTGCTAACAGTTTGTTGTGTACATTTGTGACATTTATATACAGCCTAAGACTTTGACTCTGACATCTCTAAACATACACTATTTCATATCATTCTAATAATCAACTTGTTCTTGTTCAAAACAAAGTACAGAATTCATTCATTGAACACTTTATAGAAAAATAATCCAAATATGGGTGACACATAACTGTCACATGGAATGGTGCATGTCATTTTATAGGTTTCATTTTTGGTAGGTAATAAACTGTAATGTAATTGATAAGCATTTGATTTTTATGGTCTATGTGGGACAGCTCTCTAGTGGTATATGCCTGTCGTTAGGTACAGGAGTTGTTAATGGTGATGTAGTATAATACCCTGCAATGTAAAAGTGAGATTATAATTATGTCAAAATCTATTGTTTTTCATATACTCTTCAAATAGCAGCAATATGCAATCTAAGATAAAGAAGCTCCTAGAAAAATCAACAGCAGGAGCACCTGGAAAATCCAGAGAATGAGTCTGTGATCCAGAAGATATACAGCAAAATCATCATATGAAACAATAGCAGCAAGCACACAGAGAATTTTACTGGCAATGAGACAAAGATGAGTCACAATATGAGATGATGACTTTTTAAAATACTGTGGCAAAATGAGGAGAGATCCATCCCATACCTAAGTAACATGACCAAGGTAAATGATGAACAGTGTCAGTATCTTTACAAGATGTCTCCCTTCACAAGGAATAAGCCATTTGGTGTGTTCAAAGAAATAACAACATCTGTCTCAGTGGGACTATGTACTAGCAGATACGAGGAAGTTACTCTTCTACAAATCAATATATATAGCAGTACAAATAAGATACTAGAATTGAAACCTTATTGTAAAAGTAAGAAAGTGGATGTAGTTTATATATGAAAACACTGATTAACTGAATCTGAAATAGACATTTTTGTTCCTCAAAGTCATGTTGTTGCTAGAATAATGTGTAAAAAAACCAACAGAAACACATAACTGAGTTGCAATTTTTGTCAAAGACTGTCTGAAACTCACAAAAGTTAGGTAAGCCAGTTTTGTTCTGAATTAGATTGTTAGTTTTCTGTGGTGATTTCAGTACAGAATACATGCAATTCAGAACCCGTAAGAGGTTTCCACCCAGCATATGCATAAAGTATGAAGAAGAGCAGATAGAAGAGGTTGACAGTCTTAAATTCCTGGGATTACAATGATAATAAATTCAGTTGGGAGGAGCACACCACAGAACTGCAGAAATGCCTTAACAAATCTGTATTTGCAATTCGAGTGTTAGCAGACATAGGCAACATAAAAATGAAAAAGCTTGCATACTTTTCTTACTTTCATTCCATAATGCCATATGGTATAATATTTTGGGGTAACTCTTCAAGTCAAACAAAAGTTTTCAGAGTCCAAAAGCGTGTAATACATATTATTTGTGGAGTAAATTCATGGACGTCATGTAGAAACCTCTTCCAAGAACTGGGTATACTAACCACTGCCTCTCAGTATATTTACTCCTTAATGAAATTTGTCCTAAATAATATATCTCTTTTTCCAACAAACAGCTCAGTTCATACATACAATACCAGGAACAAAAATGATCTGCACAAAGACTTAAAAGCACTTACTTTAGTTCAAAAAGGGGTCCACTACTCAGGAACACTCATCTTCAATAATTTGCCAGCAAACATAGACGAATTTTTTAATAGAAACAAATGATGTATTGTATATATTCATACTATTAGTATTGTTATTTCAGCTTTAAAAAAAAAGTTGACATGTTCCACATCCACGAGGATCTCCTTAGCATGGATCAATGGAACGAAAAACTAATCTAATCTAATCATGACTTCAAAACAAAGAGAATAGGTGACTAGCATCATGGAGTAGGGATGTGGAGCCACTGGGCTCTGGACACCAGTTCGCACTGAGCTATGTTAGATGGTTGATGCCTCCTGTATTGTCCAAAGTTTAGTATATGTTTATTTAGACCTATTGGTATTTTTGTGTTACATACATGTCACCTACTATCAAACAGAGGTATGCTAACACAAATGTTGCTGACATTATTTGTGAAATACCATTGCCTGTCATGCTATTGTGCATTAACAGTTGATGCAAAGCTTATTCTGTTCATTGTTCCTTGCAGCCCTAAGGCTACAAAGTCATTGAGACTAACCATAGTGCAGTGCACCCATTGACTTCATCAACAAATTGTGTGGAATATGGAGCAAAATGTGCGCATAATGTCATCTCACAAAACATTGTGTTTGCAACTCAGCAGTGGCTGTCACTGGAGTCTCTATTAGTGAACCCGCATGCCACCCCCACACTCAGCTGCTTCAAGGATAGTCTGATTTCAGGTTTTGCACAATCAGATATGGTGCTGATAGTGTCTTCTGCATCAGCTGTGCTACTATTGCCAGTGCATGATGCACCCATCTCATACACACAACCTTTATGAAATATCGATGCCATGTTCCCATCTCCAACTACACCATGATTGAAAGGCCCAGAAGTGGTCATGTCTTCCAAGTCATCTCAGGTGGTACAACTGTTATCAGAATTCACAGGATAACACAGAGCTGCACCACAATGAGAACTCCCACTATTATGATCAGACTAAGTGTCATTGTGCTTCACAAAACAGTTGGGTGTATATTTTCATCACTAGACATTATCAATTACAGTTCAGAATTTCTGATATTAATCTGTTATCTCACGGAACATCTCAAAGTAATTAGATTAGATTAGATTAGATTTACTTTCATTCCAATTGATCCGTAGTGAGGAGGTCCTCCAGGATGTGGAACATGTCAGAAAAACAACAATACATGACAAATATTTACAACTAAAACAAATAAGCTAATGTACCATTCCACAGGTCCCAAGTGGAATGATCGTCATTTTTTAATGAACACTAAGAGTCATTTTACAAATACTATTGCACTGAATTTAAAATAAAAAAGTTTTTTATTTATTTATAAGGTAAGAAACATGTAATACAACTACTGTAATACTTATTTACAATGAACACATTACTGCACTGAAATGGTGCAGAAGTTAGATTATACTTACACACTTACACACACACAAGCACACACACACACACACACACACACACACACACACACAAATTTTCAGTGAACACATTACTGCACTGAAATTGTGCAGAAGTTATGTTGTACTTATATACAAATCAGTTGGTTTTACTAAGAAATTCATCAATGGAGTAGAAGGAGTTGGCCACCAATAAATCCTTTAGGCTTCTCTTAAACTGAATTTCATTGGTTGTTAAGCTTTTTATGGCTGCTGGCAAGTTATTGAAAATGTGTGTTCCTGAATAATGCACACCTTTTTGTACAAGACTAAGTGACTTTAAATCCTTGTGAAGATTATTCTTATTTCTAGTATTGATTCCATGAATTGAGCTGTTGGTTTGAAAAAGTGATATATTTTTAATGACAAAGTGATGTTATCCTTTCCCCTCCTCCACTCAATAAGTTTGATTCAGCAAAAACACCATCACCACAATGAATTGCTCACACTCCTGAACAACAGATGTGGCGAGTCTTTTATGACAAGCAGCTCACTGAGGGAACCCCTTAAGAATTATAACATCGCCTACATTTGGTAGTTGACCCCACACTAATGTCAGATCCAACCCTTTGGACATTATGGATTGTGAAACTTCCATCTCAGCTACAGCTTGCAATGACTGTGCATGAGGTGAAACCACTTTACAAGAAATTGGCACTAACAGGCATATTATATTGAATCATTGGACACAAGCAGAACATAAACTTGGACACACTGCCCTCTCTACTCAGTCAGCCAGCAGCCACTCTGTTTAGTCATGCCAGCATCTGACATCATGCCAAGCTGACATCGCAAGCTCCCCTTGAAGCATTGGGCTGCTGACTGCACATGGTACCACAACAACTGTTATGAATGCTGTGCCCGCTGACTGCAACCCCTCGCTCCCACAACTCTGCTGGTATCATGTACAGTACATTGCATCCACACGCAACTGTCACTAGCCCTGCTCATATCCTAATGACAACCACATAACCACATGCTGCAATAGGCACACTGCCTCACACCACAGCACCAAGTCACCTCTCTTCTACCACAGTGACTCTGCATGAGGGACGCCTATACATTCAAGACAGCAACAAAGTTGTCTACTTTCCCATTGACGCAGGCTTGGATGTGCCTTGCCTCCTATTCAAACCATACACTACAATCTTCAGACTACAGCTGCATCTGACTAACAACACAGACATCCCTGTAAATGGCTTGCATGGCACATGGGATCTAGCAGTGCATCTTTCTGATATGCTACACTGCATAAGGACCTTCTGTGTCACCAGAGTGGTGATTTGAGTAGACTTCTACAAATTCCACCTCTCGTGTCATCTCTGCTGCCATGTTTTACAGCACTGTGCCTCACAGTAGTTCATCCTGGGGCTTTTTGGCCTGAATTTATCAAGAGTCGCAACCCACAGTTCACCCCCACCTACAACCCATGTCATGGCATTTGCTGATAGCAGCCTTCTATACATGAGTACATTACCACAATACAACCAGTCAACACAGTTCAGAATCAACTATATGAGACTCATGCCAACTAACAACAATTATGCTCTGTCAATGGTGACCTGTGCCATTGCATACATGAAACATCCCTCACAACCAAAGTCTATGTCTCTCACACAACAATGTAAGAATGGTCCACATGATTATGCCTGCACCGGATGGTCATGCCTCACTGATACAACTCACTGACACCACAACATATGCTGCAGCTTAGTGTCAAACAGTACAGGTTAGTACAGTGCTACCTGCCTCGCCTACTCCTCTACAGTGAGTCCAGTGCAGTACATCAAGTGACACACAAAGGGTTAGACTCTAGCTGTGCACAAGTAGAAATGGTATTATGCACAATCACTTGTTTGCTACAAGGCATGGTGCCTCACACAAGCTCTTCTTCAGGCAGCCAAGACAGCAATAGACAACAAGTTGTAAGTGAGCATCATCTGAGGATCACCCATCAAACTGGTACTTAAAAGAAGACTTCTGTGAGATTCTTTCGGGACTGCAGGATACTTAATTCTCATATGATTCACAACAGCTACACTGCACTAAACATTTAAGATTTCTCACAATTATTCATGGGAGACACGACCTTTAGTGTAATTCATTGTCAAAAAGCCTGTTGTCAGATTCCCATGCACTCAGACGATGTCAGTAAAACAGCCATCATCACACCATTCAGACTATATGAGTTCTTGTTGATTCCATACAGACCGAAAAGTGCAGCACAGACATGGCAACATTTCATGGATGGTCTGTTAATCAAGATTAATTGCTGCTATGCCGATCTGAATGATAGTTTAATTTTTTCAGCGGCAGTCATGGAAGGAGTCTTGAACTAGTTCTCATCACCCTCCATGACAGAGGTGTCAACATCAATGATGACAAACCACAACTACAAAAAACACAAAGTTACTTTCCTTGGTCATACCATCAATGCACATGGAATCAAACCAGCTACAGATCGAACTGAATCCATCTGCTTTCTGCCTCTCTCACAAACTTATCATGAACTCCTCAGTATTCTGAACTTTTATTGACACCATTTACCACATGCACAAGCACAGACACCTTTGGCTGATGCCCTGGCTGGCCCTCACACACTGGGGAAACGAAAAGTAATGTGGAACACAGAAATGCAAAAGTCATTCAACCACTGTAAATCTCTGGTGATGGCAGTCTCCTTAGCACATCTTACACTGGGCATACAAATTACACTAGCAACTGATGTCAGTGACACAGCTATTGGCACTGTACTCCAGCTAGAGGGGGGAAGGAGGGGAGGAGGAGAGGGCGGGGGATACTACACAGCCTCTCAAATTTTTCTATAAGAAATTAACAGAATCTTAAACAAAATGGTTAGCATTTGACTAGGAGTTGTTAGTACTATATGAATCAGTCTCATGAACTGACATACAGCCCAGAGAGTCATGTACTGACCACATGTCCCTCCATATCCACCTCCAGTGACGCCTGTGGGCTAAGGATGACATGGCAGCAGGTCAGTACCATTGGGTCTTCACAGCCTGTTTGGGCAGAGTTTAGTAGTGTATGAAGCAGTAAGGCAATTTTGGGAAGATACAGAGGGGCACCATATCATCACTTACACCGACCACAAGCTGTTAGCAGACGCAATACAACACCTGTCAGTGACAGTCAAACCCAGACACTACTGTCATTTGGATTTAATTGCTCAATACTCGTCCAACATCCATCACTTGCATGGGGCAGACCACATCATGGCTGAATACCTTTCTTGAGTGCGCACAATCTCCCTCACCTTGGATCATGCGGTGTGAAATCTTTGATTGCCCACAAAACATTGTGCACCTAGGTTCCCGATCTATTATCTGGCTGGCCACTGAGTGATTCATTTGCACAGGTGTCTGATGTGACTGCTGCACCCGAGCACACACATGCTTTGACTGTCAATGAAGCAAGGTGGGCTGATATCCACAGCCACTGCTTGACAGTTCTGAAATACCATTCGGGTGCTTTTGCCGCACGCACGTAGATCTCGTGGGACCTTCACCAGAGTCAGAGGACTACAGACATGTCATATCCATGGTTGACAGTGTTTCACACTGGGAAGAAGCTGTTACACAGCTTGGATATCACATTTTGGTGGCCCAGATAATATCACCATTGACCAGGGATTCTAGTTTGAACTGGTACTCTTCACAGCCCTTTGTAACTTCTGCAGCAACTCTCACTAACCCACATTGTGAGGAAGAGGATCACTGACTAGCACCACAGAGTGGGCGTGTGAAGCTCCTGTATCCTGGACGCCAGTTCACACTGAGAAGTGATGTTAAATGGTGGATGCCTCCTGTACTGAATGAAGTTTAATAAATGTCTATATAGACATATTGGTGTTTTCATGTTACTTACATGTCACCTACTACTACAGAAGCATAATTCCACAGAAATGTCAAATTCTGACATGCAAATATCAAGATTCAAATTTTCACTCTAAAGGAGAGCTTCTGTGAAGTTTGGAAGGTAGGAAATGAGGTACTGGTGGAATTGAAGGTGTGAGGATGGGTCATGAGTCATGCTTGGTTAGTTCAGATGGTAGGGCATTTTCCTGCAAAAGACAAAGGTCCTGGCACTGCTAAGAGTGTCCTACAACTTCCACATTTGGCAACAAGTTATTCACAATGCTGGTGACTACTTTAAAGATCAGTAAAACTTTGAAACACGTATCTCTTTTGCATGAGCTGTAAATAAATAATTGCCACTATTAAAGTTCCAACCCTTGTAACATGATTATCTACATTCAAAGACTGAAGGTTGCCATTAGCTCCAGGAGAGGGGCAATGTTATTGGAACACAGGCCTCTGTTCATATGACAGATAAATACTGTTGTTTTACAATAAATATCATGATAGTTATGTAGATATAATGCGAGTAAGGGGAACTAAATAGCTGGTGCATAGTGTAGCTGAAGAAGCAGCAGTTTTCCTTAAAAATAATATTTTCTGTTAATTTGCTATGTTAATCAATGTAAAAATGCAGCAAAACTTAGCAGAAATTTAATGATGGCTAATTATTAATGCAATTTTTAATAGCTGTTTTACTTTGGTAATATGTTCCTCGACTTTTTCCGCAACCAATGAATGATGAATAGGATCAATGGAAGATGAGGAATGAATGGATGACTAAAGATATAAAGATGTTCTGAAAATATTCTAGTTACTCATTATAGGTTCTTCCATTCGTAAATAAATGCTAACTCAGATTTTTTTCCCCTAGTTTCCTTACTGCTTCTAGAACCAAACCGATTTTTGGCCAGGATTTTGTTTGTAATCTTCTATATATATGGTGTTCATAAGACAATGCCCCAGCTATAAATTTTAATACTATCAAAAGTAAGCATTATAGAGTGTTGGTTCAAGCCCACAATTAAAGAGAACTCAAACAATTCTAGATTAGTGCATGTGTGAATACTGCTTTGTTGTTTTTCCACTTGTAGAGTCACATACACAAAATGGCAATGTCTGTGCATAAAGTAATTTGTGTTCTGCAGTTTGCTAAGAGAGAATCTGTAATTTCAGTGCATGTGAGTGTGAGTGCACTGAGTGTGGTGTCACTATGCGTGTGTACTTAAATCAACTGCCAACAGTATCAGCCCAGGCCAAACTGCTAGAGGTCACATGTACAAAGCATGCACGTGGCATGGTCTTGACCGCACTGTCTATCAGCAATTCACACTATATATGCATTGAGCAGCTCTTACTCACTCTCACTGTGTACTCTAAGTTTGTACCACTCATGTCAGTTGTCCTGTGTAACACTTATATTGCACCTTCTGTTTGATTTTTTTGTCTTGTCAAGTCTAGAGTAATGAGAGGTTTATTTTCATTATTGTTCAGAGGCGATGAATAAAGCCATATTTGCACGGTTTAGATCAGTGTCATGTGTTACTTGGCTAGTACATGATTGGAAACGAATTGGAATGGTTTCTACACGTGCAGTTCTTAAGCACAGTTTCATCAGTTTAGTCATTATGGATTCCATGCTACCAGCCATGATTGAACAGCTTAGGCCTACTTCAGCAGTGTCCACTTTATCAGCTTCCATTAAGATACAGGGTACTGTTCCACCAGTCTATCCACCCACGTTTCCTCTGTATGGTGTTTCAGTTGAGGATAGGGAAGCTTACGAAAGAAGATACAGAGAGCAGTTTTTGGCTTTTGGTGTGACAGACTCAAAGTTGTGCAAAGACTTATTTCTCTTGTGGATTCCATCTAAGGTATATCAGTTGCTGTGTTAGCTTGCCCCTTTACAAGAAATGGCAGCTCTTATCTTTGATCACATATGCATTTTATTGTCCAGCTACCATTGCAAATGAACATGTCATATCAGCATAAGTCGAATTCTGGCAATGCCGTAAGAAACCAGACCAGTCATACAGGGCCTGGGCAGCCAAATTTCATGGCCTTAGCCATAAGTGTCAGTTCATTACTGATGCACATAATGATTCTTATGCAGAGTCTGTTTAGCTCTGAAAAGGAAAGTGCACCAGAAGGCTTTAATCTGTGAAAATGCCTGTCGGCCAAAGTTTTGCAAATAGCACAATCTTTTGAAGTTTCTCAGGTGGTGGGAATCCAAACTGAAGCATGGGGTGATGTGGCAGTAGTGTCACAAGATGTGCCCACTAGTACAATAGATGGCTTCTACAAGAAAGCAGCAGTGGTGGCGGTAAACATGTGGGCCCAGCATCGAGCAGATCAAGGCCAGCCCAAGCAGCTGTGACTGCTACAGTGTCAGTGTCAGCATTCTCTGTTCCCATTTCGTCCTTTCTGTTTTGTCTTGCACAAAAGTTCAGCATATCCTAAGCACTGAGCTAAATGTAATGCTAGTCAGAAGAAAGGACACATCACCTCTGTGTGCCATTCACCACAGGTTGCTCAGGATATAGCCATGAACAAAAACTGTGTGACTCCAATGCTTGTGACTTCTCCCAAGTTATTTATTAAGTTAAGTGTTTTTCATCAACTACTCCGATTACAGGTTGACACAGGTGCTGCTGTGGTGTTATTGAATTCTCAAGCCTATGTGAGTTTATGCTCATCACCATTGGCACCATTCACAAAGAAGCTGGTCACTTATAACAAACCCGAACATTACCCTGTTGGGATAATTTATGCCATCTGCCAATTACAAGTCAGTGGTTTGCTCCATAACATTTTTGGTGGCTGCTGATGCCAGTGTTGAGAACTTGTTTCAGATGGATGCATTTCATTCATTTGGATTTTCTATCACTGACACAGTTAACCTTGTGTCCACTCAAGTACTGTATTGCCAAATGGAAACACTGTGTGATGAGTTATTGTACTTGTTTTCAGAAGGTATCATGTGTGCCATGAATTTTTCTCTTCATATTTCTTTGAAATCCATGGTTCAGCCTCATTTTTATCATGCACGTCCTATTCCTGTCATCCTGAATGATCAAGAGAAAGCAGAGTTGGGCAGACTTCAGTCTGTAGGGGTGGTGCAAACTGTTACAGCTAGTGAATGGTCGCCTCCATTGGTTGTAATTCAGAAGTTGTTGGGAAAACTTTGCCCCTGTGGTGACTTCAGTACTATTGTCAATGCACAGTAGCTCATGGGTATGTATCGTCTCCCACTCCAGAAGGAACTGTTGGGGAAACTACTGAGAGGCCAGTACTTTTCTAAAATTGATTTGTCTGAACCATATCTGCAGACTCCCTATGGGTGCATAGTCTTGGTGATTTCTGGTTTTGAATGCTCCTTTTGATGTCTAGCAATATTTGCAATTTCCTTTGGGGGTGGCTAACAATCCTGCTATTTTCCAATGATGTTTTAGAGCAACAGACTATATCTGTCTCAGGGTGCATTAATTATTGGGATGATACTGTTGTTACGGGCTCCTCCGTGGCCAATCACTTGAAAAATTTTTGCAGTTTGTTTTCTGTCTTCCAGTACACAAGCTGACGGTGTAACCTACAAAATCTCAGTCTTTTTGACCTTCTATTGTTTATTTGGGGTTCAAGGTCTCGTGGGATTGGTTGACCCTCTGCTAGACCACATTCCCGCTGTTATGTCTATGACTCATCCGTTGCCCATGAAGGAGCTTCAGGCCTTCCTAGGGAAGATAGCCTACTACCACAAATTCTCGCTGAGGTGTGTGGCCAAATTGGCCCACCTGTTGCTTGCCTTGTCATGCAAGAATTTACCTTTTTGCTGGAGTCTGAATTGCAAACATGCTTTTCAAATCTTGCAATCCAAACTACTCTTGGCCCGTTGTTTAGCTACTTTCTCTCCAGACCAGCTTGTAATTTTGGTGACTGACACATCACAGTATAGCCTTGGTGCACCCCTAGGGCACCGATAAGCCAACAGCTCTGAACAATCTGCTGATTTTGCCTTTCAATCTCTCACCCACCGCAGCAGCATTACTCTCAGGTGGAAAAAGAGGCTCTTGACATAGTCTATACTCTCCAGAAATTTCATGTTTTTATGTATGGCTCCAAGTTTCATCTTATTACTGATAATAAATCCTTGGTTTCCTTGTTTAATCCTCACACTTCCTTGCCTGAAAAGGCAGTACACCACCTATGATGCTGGGCCCTGTTCTTGTCTCACTACAATTATGAAATCCATTTTCAACCTATGTCTAAACATGCCAATGCAAGTGACTTATCCTTCCTTTCTGTGGGTCTTAAACTTGATTTTGATTACAAAAATTGATTTGCATCTATATTGCTACTGAAACACAGTGGTTGAGGGTTTCCCTATTATGATCTCGGACATAATGGTTGCCATTGCTACTGGCCCGGTTCTCCATTATGTGGTTTGGTTTGTTCAACAGGGCTAGCCAGATAAACTGCCAGGTCAGGCTTCAGACCCCATGAGCAATTATTTTTCCGTATGGTATCACCTCTCTGTTTTTGACGGTGTTTTGTTGTTGTCCATGGAAGACCTCTCTCCCAGAATTGTCATTCTTGCCACACTACGGTGCAAGGTTCTACACCTTTTCCACCAGGGCAATTTGGGAGTTTCATGCACTAACTGCTGGCTAAGAGACATATTTTTTGGCCGGGCATTGATAGTGAAATTGTCCATTTTGTCAATCTTGTGGGCAGTGTGTCCACCAACAGGCAGTTCCCAGGACATCTCTGTTCCCCTTCCCCACTCCACACCAGCCATAAGAATGCATTCATATAGATTTTGTGGGTCCCTTCATGAATTCCTATTGGCTCTTGGTTGTGGATGCATTTTCCTGATTTCCTTACATTCTCTGACATGCCTTAATGTCGGTTGAGGTCACAATTCATATGCCTTTGAGGATTTTTTTCTATTGACGGCTTGTCTTTACCTTAGTTTTGGATAATGGGCTCCTGTTCATTTCTCACACCTTTCAATTGTTTGGTTCCTATCACGGCATTTGTCCTGTTTATAGGTTTGTCATTCTACCCTAAATTAAATGGTGATGTGGAACAGGTAGTGCGTACATTCATGTCCGAAATGAAAAATTTTGATGCAGATTCTTCACCAAGCAAAGCCCTTCACCATTTTCTGAGCATTTATCGCTTCATGCCTATGGTGAATTGGAGCCCAGCTGAGTTGTTTCATGGCTAGCATCCACACACACTCCTACATTTTCTGTGGCCTTTGCCACACCTGACACGGTCAGGTTCATGCAGCTGTTTCATGTCAAGATCGCTGGTGTGGAGACAGGGGTTTGGTCACTGGCCCAAGTTGATACGAGCCACTGTTGTCTCCCAACAGGGATTCTGTCTGTGTGATGTCTGTACGTATGGCCGATGGGTTGGTGGAGTGCCACTTTCATCAGTTGTACCTCTGCTCACCACTAGAAGCTACTGGTTCAAGAATGTGGTCGCCATTACCATAGCTCACCCCTTTGCCCACAGCCTCGAGCCCATTGTTGCCTGCTGTTGCATGTGTTGTGCCTTGGGGTTCCAGCTTCCCAGCACTTGGTGCCAGTCCCACCAACCTCCCCTATCACCCCTCCTTTCATACGGCTCAGTGTTGCACAACAAATCACGAGCAGCGACTCACAGAGATACCCAGAGGTGCCTCACACAGAGAGCATCCCAGAGTACCACTGAGAGCTACAACACCAAAAAGAATTGCTTCTCAGCTTTCGGCAAGATCAATGTGTACAATGTGTAGTGGTTTTTTTAAGAATAGGTAGAGGGAAAACTTTATTTATTTTCTATAATAATGGGTGAGATCACCAACTAGTTTTATTTTACTGCAATTGTCAACACCTTTGACCCATACTGAGACAGATTCTGATTCAGTTGTTTTCCAATGATTCCTTGTCTGGCAACCAAAAGCATGGTGGACATGTAATATGATTTCCAATGTCTCTGTTGTAGGCTTCACAAATCTGAATGTAGCTCTCAGCGGCACTATGGGATGCTCTCTGTGTGAGGCACCTCTGGGCATCTCAGTGAGTCGCAGCTCATTATTTGTTGCGCAACACTGAGCCGTATGAAAGGAGGGGCGATAGGGGAGGTTGGTGGGACTGGCCACTAGTATTACTAGGCATCGTGCATGCTAAAAATCCAAGGCGGGAAGCTGATAAGGTGCCAGCAGTGTGAGTTGCGGTCTGTTGCTGCAGCCTGCTGTTTGGGTTGGGCCATTTTCACTGGCTCCCTTGCTCTCATCGCCTCAGCCATTGTTACTGGTGGGTCTAGCCTCATCTCCTCGGCATGAGGACCTGCCTGCTTATAATGATGCAGAGATGGAGAATGGCACCCTCCTCCTCGATATTGTCATCCAGCGCCATGCAGGCCCAGACCCCATATGTGTGCCTTTGTCTCTGCACGTTCCTGCTCTATGCTCCAGTGCCCACCCAGCACATTGTCCCACCCGATTGGTCGGCACTGGACACTCCAGCTCCAATGGATGCAATCCTGTCAGGTCCCTGGCATCTCTTCCTCACCTCACTCTCCTACTGGCGACTCGCACCTACATACACGTGAAGCAGCACTAACTCTCATTCACTACATTCTCTTAGTTTGTATCATTCACAGTAGTTGTTCTGTATAGCACTTGCCTTGCAACTTATGTATGATTCTTTTGTCTTGTTACACATGGAGTCAAAAGAGACTTATTTCCATTATTGTTCAAAGGTTGTGAATAAAGCCATATTTGTATTAGTTTGATCAGTTTCATGTGTTACTTGGTCACTCCACAGTTCATTGTGTATTTCATTTAAAGTTCATCTGTAATCCCCCATGCAGCAAAAACATCTACCAGTGGTATAGTTACCTAGAAATGACTGGATGTAAGTGTAAAGGGAAAAACATGGGATGATCAAAAGTATCTGAAGAGAACGTTGACCGTGTCAGAGTATCTTACCTTTGAAGTCCAAGGAAGTCTGTTTGGAAAGCAAGCCTTGAACTTCACTTGCCAAGGATGACAGTGGGGAAAATTTCAAAAAACTGTTTACACACATGTTGATACTAATTTCAGTTGGTACATGTCATAAAACCATATGGCTATGATGTATGTTATAGCTCTGCAAGTGAAATGTTGCAGCAGGAAGATGACTTTCTTGATGATGTAGTGTTCAGTGATGATGCACTTTTTCATCTAAGTGGGAAGTTAAATACCCATAATGTTTGTATTGGGCTGTTGGGACATCCACACTGACTTGTACAATATCAAAAAGATTCCTCCAAAATTAAACATTTTCTGTGCTGTGTCTAGCGTCACATGTACAAACCTTTTTTTTGCTGATGCTATTATAACAGGGGTGGCTTATCTGGATAGGTTGCAAGAAAGCTGGTGTATTTCAAAATCATGGTCTCTAAGTATATTCCTGTTGCAAGGGAAGCGTTCCATTTTCCAGAGGCTGTTTGTAGGATTTACCATTTTTACACTCTCAAGTAAGCTGCTTCAAATAACCTCATAATCAAAAATGGAGTTGGCAACCCTCCAGCCACGCGGACGCATGTGTATGAGGCTCTCACTAAGTTAAGTGATTAATACTGAAATAAGAGCTAATTTAGTTAATATTACATTTTAGACTAGTGCATTTACTTCTTATCTAATCTATCTATTGAAGGTTTCACTTTTCTAAACGTAATTAAATCTAAAAGGAAGTATTTCATAAAGGCCGGCAGTCGCGAATTTGTTTATATACTTAGCCGTAAATTTTGTACAAGCGTAGATATTTGTTTTTGACTAGACTTAGCGCTTCAAAGCTAAATTAATTCGTGTTTCTCATCCAGAATTTGTGTGGTTAATTAAAAGTTTCTGAAGCAAGTTTGTAAGTTTGTTTACATTAGTGTTTAGTTACGTATTAGTACAGGTTACAAAACTATTGTGTTGTCGAAGTTATTTTCTGCTTTTGTGGTACGTTTTACTATCAAACCATGTGTGACAAGTGTGGTGGTTGCCATATAAATTTGAGAGGGGGTGTTCTGTAAAGACTGTAGGTTGTGGTTTCATTGGGGCAAGTACAGCGGAGAGGAAATGAGGGTAGATAATGAGGCTCTTCCATGGCAGTGTAGGTTATGTAGAAAGGACAGAAAAATCGTGGAACAGGAGGCAAAGATTTGAGCCCTTAAGGCTGAATTAAAAATCACAAATTTGGAATTATTTAAGCTAAGGGAGGAAAAGGACTCTGGGTGCTGGGAAAAGGTAGCAAGCAAAGGGCGAAAAAGGGAAACAACTGTTAAAACTTCTGAAATTCAGTTAGCAAATCAGTTTAGCTTGCTATCTGAAGTAGTGGAGGAAGGGCCTCATTCAGATGTAGTTGAATGTAGGTTGAAGCAGAATACTAGCTTAAAGAAAAAAGACAGGTCAGCATCAAACCAGAATAGGAAAAGAAAAATTCTGCTTATAGGTAGCAGTCTTGCGAGGGGTGTGGGCCAACAGCTTCAGGAGAAATTAGGGACAGAGTACCAGGTCACAAGTTTTGTGAAACCAAGTGCTAGCCTTAGCCAGGTGACAAAAACTTAGGTCAGCTATGCAAGGACTTTGAAAAGGAAGATCAGGTAATTATAGTTGGGGGAGTAGGAAACAGCCTGGCTATGAATCCAAGATGTAATATTTGGAGTGACCTGGATAAATTAGGACCAGAAACTGGGCACACGAATGTGGGGTTTGTGGAGGTCCTTCAGCGCCATGATCAGCCCTGGGTAAACACTGCTGAAGGCATATGAACACTGAGCTGAACAGGATGCTCCAGACACAGGAAAAGTCTCACATGAGTGTTGTTCCAGCTGATGCTATTGGTAGGTGGGGTTACACTACACATGGCCTGCACCTTAATAGGAAGGGGAAAAATAAGTTAGCTTCTCTATTAACGGATACTGTAAGGGAGGCCACAGTCACACAAGGGGTGATCCCTGTGGTTATTGGGAACAGGCAGACAGGTTTTTTAGCTTAAAGCCAAATTCCAGACAGACAACAACCAAGGAAAATAGAAGAAAAGAAACTTCATGCACAGCAAATTGGGTAATATTAAGGGCATTATCAGCTTACTTCACCAAAATATCAGGACAATAAAAAATTAAGTAGATGAACTGATAATGTGTTTAGATGATCTCAAAAATAAGAATGAGATTGATATACTTTGTCTGTCTGAGCACAATGCAACTGTGGGGATCCAAAATGTCAGTATAAATTGGTATAATTTAGCAACTTACATTTGTAGATCTAGTATGGATAAAGGAGGAGTTGCCATTTTCATAAAACAAGGGTATAAATACAGAACTGTTGAAGTAAGCAAATTTTATGTTGATCAGCACTTTGAGGTTTGTGTATGTGAACTTCAGCTAGATAATGTTGTGTTGATACTAGCAACAGGGTACAGGTCTCCACTAGGAGATTGGGAGCTATTCATAAAAAAGTTTGACTCCCTATTCTGCTGTCTGTCAGACAAAAAGAAGAAGTTATTAAAGAGAACTATAAGTGTTGTTAACAACATATAACTTAGAATCAGTGATCAATTTCCCTACACGTATAGCTCAGGACAGTAGTACTCTAATAGATAATGTATTTGTACAGCAAGAGGATGTAGAACAAACACATGCTTTCCCTATGATAAATGGATTATCTGACCATGATGCACAACTGATTAACTTACAAAACCTAACAGGGTGTACACTTCAGAGACCATTACGTGAGAGGATGCTCAACCTGGTATCTATAGATCTCTTCAGAGAAAGTTTAGGAAATGTAAACTTGGAAGATATATATAAAGAGCCAAATGCTAAAGATAAATGCAGCATATTTCTTGATAAATTTATATCTCTTTTTGAACATTATTTTCCAGAGAAAATTACTAAATGTAACACCACAAACTTTTCAAAGAAACCTTGGATTACTACAGGTATTAAAGTGTCTTCAGAAAGAAAAAGAAAACTGTATGAGGCAGCAATAACTAGTAAAGATCCAGAAGTAGTTTTACACTAAAAATTATTGTAACATACTGAAAAGAGTTATAAGGAAATCAAGAAATATGTATGTTAGAGAAGAAATTAACAACTCCAGCAATAAAATCAAATCACTATGGAATGTTGTTAGGAGGGAGACAGGAAAAGTAACCACTGGGGTAGGTAGTATTACTGTTAAAGAGAATGAGACCATCTTAACCAACAGTACACAGGTAGCCAATGTATTTAACAATCACTTCTTAAGTGTAGGAGAAAAAAATTGGTGAGAATAGCTCAAAAGAAAAAGCCAGGCAGTATGTGGAAGAGTCAGTTTTAAAAAAATTTAGTCAGATTAAGTTTCATCTAACAACGTCTTGTGAAATAAGAAAAATTATTAAATCTTTGAAAAATAAATGTTCTGTTAGAGTAGATGACATCTCTAACATGTAATTAAAACAATGTGGAGCAATTACAGCTGATGTTTTGGATCACATATGTAATGCATCACTGACTCAGGGTATTTTTCCAGACTGGTTAAAACATGCCATTGTCAGGCCTCTCTACAAAAAGGGGGAAACCACAGATGTCAATAATTAGTGGCCAGTATCCTTGCTTATAGCATTTTCAAACATTTTTGAGAAAGTAATGTACTCAAGAGTGGTTAGCCATCACAACAGTAATGGGATACTTAGTAAATCACAGTTCGGATTTCAGAAATGCTGTTCCACTGAGACAGAAATATACTATTTCACTGTCCACATAATAGAGTCTTTAAATAGTAAAATGTCACCAGTAGGAATATTCTGTGACTTATCCGAAGCATTTGATTGAGGGAAGCATGACATTATGTTAGAGAAATTACAATTCTATGGTATAAATGGAACAGCATATGAGTGGTTTAAGTCATAACTACAGAACAGGAAGAAAAAAGTCTCTTTATATTCTTCAAGTGATTCAAAGGAGTTTGCCACTTCATCTAATTGGGGAGAAATTACATTAGGTCTTCCACAAGGTTCGATCATGGGTCCCCTCCTGTTCTTGATATATGTGAATGACCTCCCTTCTTAAGTGAAACAAGATGCTGAACTGACACTATTTGCTGAAGATACAAGCATAATTATTAATCCAGTAGAAGAAAGTCTGATAGAAAATGATACAAATAAGGTCTTTGGAATAGTCATTAATTGGTTTTCTGCGAATGGACTTGCTCTGAACTTTGAAAAAACACAGTACATCCAATTTTCTGCTGCAAAAAGTATAATTCCTTCAATAAACATAACACATCAAAAAAAGTCAGTAGCCAGGGTAGAGCATACTAAGGTTTTGAGTGTACATATAGATGAGAATCTTAATTGGAAAAGTCATATTTTGGATCTCCTGAAGCGACTAGGTTCAGCAACTTTTGCAATCAGAATAATTGCCAGTTTTGAGGATGTAGAAATTAGTAAGCTAACATACTTTGCATACTTCCACTCTCTGATGTCATACGGAATAATACTCTGGGGCAACTCAACACTTAGGCAAAATGTATTCACTGCTCAAAAGAAAGTGGTTAGAATAATGTGTGGGCTTCATAGTCACACATCTTGTAGGGATCTGTTTAAAAGGTTAGGAATTCTTACAACTGCTTCACAGTATATTTACTCAGTAATGAAATTTTTTCTCAACAACATGGACCAGTTTAAAATCAACAGTGACATTCATGATTAAAATACCAGAAAAAAGAAAGACCTGCACTATCCTTTACTTAACCTATCTTTGGTACAGAAAGGGGTATAATATGCTGCTATAAAACGTTTTGATAAACTACCAGATGAAATAAAATGTCTGACAAACAGCAGTAATAGTTTCAAAAACAAATTGAAATTATACCTCCTTGACAACTCCTTCTATACCATAGATGAATTCTTGCATATGAGTAAATAAGTCTGGAGATATAATATATGCATTTTGTGCCATTTAAGGGAATGGGATAGATAATAGAAATATTTAGGTATAAGGCTATAATGAAAAAAAACTTGTTTTCTGTGTGCATTTCTTGTACATTTGACACGTTCCACATCATAACAGTTCTTCTGTGCTGTTGATCAATGGAACACGTAACTAACTAACTAACTGAGGTTGCTACTCAGCCTGAGTTATTTGCTCACCAGGTTTCTATTTCTTGAGGATAGTGTGCTTTAAACTGTCCGCTGAATTTCACACAAGAAAGTGTATTTTATGCAAGAAATCAGGTGATAAACAGTTGATGTAGATATATTTTTTTCTTGTGTTGTCTATCTCACAAACATGATATGACACTCATCAAGTATCAGCACAATAGGATCATCGCCAGATAGCTTCACAAAGGTCACAAAATTGTCAAACTGCTTAGTAAAAATATGAGTCTGAATCCAGCTATTTGGGTTGCAAGACAAAGTTGCAATGCAGCAGAATGGGACAGTATTAAACAAAGAGTATCATTCCACACATATGGAAGACTATGATAGTTTAACGTAGTGTTCACACAAAGTTATATAAGAGGAGAAGGTTAAAGTGTAACATCACTAGCCTACTGTATTAATGGAAAATAGTTAACTTGAGATGAAACTAATGCAGTTTTTGTAAATTTATGGAGATATTGTGTTACATATACATTGTACAGCCAAAGAAACTTGTGCAAATGCCCAATATTGTGTAGGGCCCCTGCGAGCATGCAGAACTGTCACAACGTGATGTGTTATGGACTAAACTAATTTCTGAAATAGTGCTGGAAGGAACTGACACCATGAATCCTGCAGGGCTGCCCATAAATCCGTAAGAGTATGAGGGGGTGGAATCTCTTCTGAACAGCACATTGCAAGGCATCCCAGATATGCTCAATATTGTTCATGTTGGGAAGTTTGGTAGCCAGCAGAAGTGTTCCTGGAGCTACTCTGCAGCAATTCTGGACATGTGGGGCATCGCATTTCCATTGCCCAAGTCTGTCGGAATGCACAATGGACATGAATGGATGCAGTTGATCAGACAGGGTTCTTACATATGTGTCACCTATCAGAGTCATATCTAGATGTATCAGGGGTCTCATATCACTCCAACTGCACATGCCCCACACCATTACAGAGACTCCAACAGCTTGAATAATCCCCTGCTGACATGCAGGGTCCATGCATTCATGAGGTTGTCTTTATACACGTACGTGTCCATCCACTTGATACAATTTGAAATAAGACTCGTCCAACCAAGCAACAAGTTTCCAGTCATCAACAGTCCAATGTTGGTATTGACAGGACCAGGTGAGACATAAAGCTTTGTGTCATGCAGTCATCAAAGGTACACAAGTGGGCCTTCAGCTCCAAAAGCCCATATCAATGATGTTTTGTTGAATGTTTCACACGCTGACACTTCTTGATGGACCAGCACTGAAATCGGCAGCAATTTGTGGGATGGCTATACTTCTGTCATGTTGATCAGTTGTCATTTGTGCTTTTCTTGCAGGATCTTTTTCCAGCCACAGCAATGTCAGAGATTTTATATTTTACCAGATTCCTGATATTTATGGTACACTCATGAAATGGACATACAGGAAAATTCCCACTTCATCGCTACCTCAAAAATGCTGTGTCCCATCGCTTAAGTGCTGACTATAACACAACATTCAAACTCACTTAAATCTTGATAACCTGCCATTGTAGCAGTAGTAACTGATCTAACAACTGTGTCAGACAGTTGTTGTCTTATATAGGTGCTGTCGACTGCAGCATCATATTCCGCCTGTTTACATATCTCTGTATTTGAATAAGAATGCCTATACCAGTTTCTTTAGTGCATCAGTGTATGTCAAACACAATGTAAACATAAGGCCAAATTATCCTTTGTGGAATTTTTATGTGGAAGAGTAATAGTTACAACAACAGAGCCCACTGTAAAGACATAGGATTCATGTTGGCAACAAAAGTTATATTACAGCTGTAAAGTAATTAACAGAAGTAGTTAGTACATTTATGAAATTTTACTATGAAAACTGTGATATTTTGACATGAAATTTTAAGAAAGAAATGTGGTATTCTGACATACTAACTGTTTCAAAAATATTGTCATGATTTGTAAATCTAAAATCCATAACCAGTTCTATGCAAGGATATAAATATCAATTCTAAACTGAATTATGTTCAGTTTAAACAATACATAATGTGACTTTGTACTTGTTGGAACTTACACAAGCAGCAACAGTGGTAGCTGAACTGAGTTATTATTTCTTCAGTTTTAGCATCAGTCTTACATCAGTTTTTAGTCACCATACTCATGTGTTATGCTATACTACACTATATTATGACAGTTTTATTTGTGTTGTGCTGCAATAAATATAACTCAAAAGAATTTTGTATATTTTGACGGTGTTATTTTCTGGTGAACTTGGTGCAAACTGCCTGAATATTACATAAAATTGAACCCAGATGACATTTTAGCTGGAACAAATACACAAAACTAACCTGAATTACATACGTCAATCATCTGTTTGACAGTTAGCAAGTTAATTAATTGAAATGTAGCCACTGAAGGTGGTTATGTTTTAAAGTTACCCTAACATATGGCGTTGTCATGTATTAGAATACCCATGGTATGTGTATTAGAAATAAGTCTTCTTATGCTAGAAATCTAGTATCAAAGTTACGCTGCCTTGTTTGAAAGGCAATACATTACAGTGAATGAAAGAGTACTTTGTGAAGAATATAATCATATGAATATTATTGCAAGAGTTACTGAGCTTCGGGTATTAAAGCCATACTAGCACATGCACCCAAAAAAAATTATAAGTCAACACTTCTAAAATAAAGGGTTCTCAACAATAACCAGCTCTGTAATAGTCTTACTCTCACAGCTCTATGCCTCAGGTACTCTGAGAACTATTATATGTTCTGATACCCTCCTAACAGAACTGACTTCAGTCAGAATCTAGCTTTCTCACATTTGTGATCTCTCCCGTAGTAGAATAGCCACTATGTTGGATAGTTAAACTTTTCATTTTTAGCATATCTGTATATTCAAAAATCGTTTTCAGTAACAATATTATATTTTCAGTAAATTAAAAACAATATCAAATCAGAATATAAATAGTCATTTTCTCAAATTAAATTCTAACTGGAGTAAGGCACCTGTAGTTTCATACCTGCAGAGCACTGACATTACTGTGTTGTATTTTCCTTGCAAATTGTGAAGAAACAAACTACAATTTATGTTGGAAAACCATATTCTACACTTATCCTTTCAACTGGAATGTCATGCAATTGCATACCTGCTTATCTCTTTTGGACCATTACAAATGTCCAACCAAATTTTAATAAATATTGTCTGACAGAATTCAACAATATTATTCAGACCCATTATGTTGGACAGTTGAACTTATCTTTCCCAACACATTAGTAAATTTACTTCAAGACCAAAATTTATGAGCTCATTGTCAAATATTTATTCTCTCCTACTCTGTTTCATCTTAATGATTTTTTTCTGTTGCATCTGCTTTCCTATCTCTCTGCTACTTATGTGAACAGTTCTATGCATGCAGACAAAACTATCTATTTGGCAACTTAATTTGGACCTGAGTGTTTTCGAAATTGAGAGTGAGAGCGAATTTTAGGTTCCTGAATAACAGGGCAAAAGGATTGCTTTTGAGTGCGTGATTTGATAAAAATTATACCATTAGCAGTTTAATTATTTAAAAGAACTGAATAATTATTTGATTAGGTACTCCCTCCTTGCAACATGAGCTTCCCAAAAGATAAAATTTTCCTAGAAATATGATTGGTCTAAAATCACTTACTCCTCAACATAATAATATTCTCTCTCTTGTATACAACAAATGCCCTTAACATTACTTCAATTAATTTTGTTTAAAGTGTTGGGAGTTTTTGGTGCAGCCTCTTTAGTTTTATTTCATCTCTTAAAGACCTCAATAATGTGCATGAGTGTTGTATTCATCTATAAAAAAGAACTACCTCAGAAAGGCAGTTGGCCACTACCTCTGATGGGTACGTAAAATGTTGCCAGACAGAGGAACTGAATTCTGATTTAATGAATGATGATCAGGCAATATGAAAAGAAGCCACTTGGACAGTGATGCTAACAGCTCTTTTGGGCCACATATATTGCTGCCAGTCAAATCACTAAATGTTTTGCAGTCACTGTCCACGTCCTATACTTCCAAGTATATTACTTAATTGATATTAAATTTTGATGTTAAGTATAGTGCATCTTGCTGCTATGAAAAAATGTAACTTGGGCATTAATGGGGAAAAGTGTTGTCACAAACTGTGAAGTGTTTGTACATACCAAGAATGCCTGACATGGGATGTAGTCATTTTCCAAATGAATAGTTTTGTTTTGTCAACTGTACACTCAATTCTTAGCTATGAGAAACTTTTCTGAAATCCACAAATAGCAAACACAGCTTTAAAACAGCAGAAAAGGGCCATAAGAGTAATAATTGACAGTAGTAGCTGGGCTCATTAAAAGAAACTGTTTAAAATATATATATAACCTTATTGCTCCAAGTGAGTTCATCCACCAACCTGTTGTGCACATCAGTAAAAACAATAGTAAATACATCACAAATAGTTTCACAAATGATCTTGGAACAAGAACCAGTTTAGATTTATATTTACTAATAAGAATCAAACAAAGTCTGAGCATCATATTCTATCAGGGATGAAAACTGAATAACAATATTCCAAAGGAGATGAAATAAATAACTAAAATACATTTATTTAAAAAGGTAGTCAAAACATACCTCTTAGATAATGCATACTATACAATTAAAGATTATTTAGAGAACTCCCAATAAGGGCTAATAAAAATTTAAAAAGTGACTGATAGTGCATAGTATTAATGTCTTATCATCCTTCTGAGATCAACTTCTCACTCATCATAAAAGACTACTGACAGTCTTTCAGACATGCAGAATGGAAGACATGGAAATGTAAAAGTGGTTTGGCACCATGGTTATTGCCCTAAAGTCATCTGCAAGTGAATGAGGTATTTGCAGTGAAAACTATGAAAAGAATAAATGAACAGTAAGTAATTATTTTTCATGTTGTTAAATTAACTTATTCTAAGTATATGCAAACATAAGACACTGTTACATTATGCATAACAGAATGCAGTTATGCATTTGTTAAGGATTTAGCCTTACATTTGGCCTGATGGCTCCATGAAATTTATCTAAATCACTTCAGGCAGATAAAATAATGGTTCCTTCTACATCTACATCTACATTTATACTCTGCAAGCCACCCAACGGTGTGTGGCGGAGGGCACTTTACGTGCCACTGTCATTACCTCCCTTTCCTGTTCCAGTCGCGTATGGTTCGTGGGAAGAACGACTGTCTGAAAGCCTCCGTGCACGCTCTAATCTCTCTAATTTTACATTCGTGATCTCCTCGGGAGGTATAAGTAGGGGGAAGCAATAAATTCGATACCTCATCCAGAAACGCACCCTTTCAAAACCTGGCGAGCAAGCTACACCGCGATGCAGAGCGCCTCTCTTGCAGAGTCTGCCACTTGAGTTTGTTAAACATCTCCGTAATGCTATCACGGTTACCAAATAACCATGTGACGAAACGTGCCGCTCTTCTTTGGATCTTCTCTATCTCCTCTGTCAACCCGATCTGGTACGGATCCCACACTGATGCGCAATACTCAAGTATAGGTCGAACGAGTGTTTTGTAAGCCACCTCCTTTGTTGATGGACTACATTTTCTAAGGACTCTCCCAATGAATCTCAACCTGGTACCCGACTTACCAACAATTAATTTTATATGATCATTCCACTTCAAATCGCTCCGTACACATACTCCCAGATATTTTACAGAAGTAACTGCTACCAGTGTTTGTTCTGCTATCATATAATCATACAACAAAATGGTTCAAATGGCTCTGAGCACTATGGGACTCAACTGCTGTGGTCATAAGTCCCCTAGAACTTAGAACTACTTAAACCTAACTAACCTAAGGACAGCACACAACACCCAGCCATCACGAGGCAGAGAAAATCCCTGACCCCGCCGGGAATCGAACCCGGGAACCCGGGTGTGGGAATCGAGAACGCTACTGCACGACCACAAGATGCGGGCCATACAACAAAGGATCCTTCTTTCTATGTATTTGCAATACATTACATTTGTCTATGTTAAGGGTCAGTTGCCACTCCCTGCACCAAGTGCCTATCCGCTGCAGATCTTCCTGCATTTCGCTACAATTTTCTAATGCTGCAACTTCTCTGTATATTACAGCATCATCCACGAAAAGCCACATGGAACTTCCAACACTATCTACTAGGTCATTTATATATATTGTGAAAAGCAATGGTCCCATAACACTCCCCTGTGGCGCGCCAGAGGTTACTTTAACGTCTGTAGACGTCTCTCCATTGATAACAACATGCTGTGTTCTGTTTGCTAAAAACTCTTCAATCCAGCCACACAGCTGGTCTGATATTCTGTAGGCTCTTACTTTGTTTATCAGGTGACAGTGCGGAACTGTATCGAACGCCTTCCGGAAGTCAATAGCATCTACCTGGGAGCCTGTATCTAATATTTTCTGGGTCTCATGAACAAATAAAGCGAGTTGGGTCTCACACGATCGCTGTTTCTGGAATCCATGTTGATTTCTACATAGTAGATTCTGGGTTTCCAAAAACGACATGATACTCGAGCAAAAAACATGTTCTAAAATTGTACAACAGATCAACATCAGAGATATAGGTCTATAGTTTTGCGCATCTGTTCCACGACCCTTCTTGAAGACTGGGACTACCTGTGCTCTTTTCCAATCATTTGGAACCTTCCGTTCCTCTAGAGACTTGCGGTACATGGCTGTTAGAAGGGGGGCAAGTTCTTTCGCGTACTCTGTGTAGAATCGAATTGGTATCCCGTCAGGTCCAGTGGACTTTCCTCTGTTGAGTGATTCCAGTTGCTTTTCTATTCCTTGGACACTTATTTCGATGTCAGCCATTTTTTCGTTTGTGCGAGGATTTAGAGAAGGAACTGCAGTGCGGTGTTCCTCTGTGAAACAGCTTTGGAAAAAGGTGTTTAGTATTTCAGCTTTACGCGTGTCATCCTCTGTTTCAATGCCTTCATCATCGCGGAGTGTCTGGATATGCTGTTTCGATCCACTTACTGATTTAACATAAGACCAGAACTTCCTAGGATTTTCTGTCAAGTCGGTACATAGAATTTTACTTTCGAATTCACTGAACGCTTCACGCATAGCCCTCCTTACGCTAACTTTGACATCGTTTAGCTTCTGTTTGTCTGAGAGGTTTTGGCTGCGTTTAAACATTGAGTGAAGCTCTCTTTGCTTTCGCAGTAGTTTCCTAACTTTGTTGTTGTACCACGGTGGGTTTTTCCCATCCCTCACAGTTTTACTCGGCACGTACCTGTCTAAAACGCATTTTACGATTGCCTTGAACTTTTTCCATAAACACTCAACATTGTCAGTGTCGGAACAGAAATTTTCATTTTGATCTGTTAGGTAGTCTGAAATCTGCCTTCTATTACTCTTGCTAAACAGATAAACCTCCCTTTTTTTATATTCCTATTTCTTCCATATTCAGGGATGCTGCAACGGCCTTGTGATCACTGATTTCCTGTTCTGCGCTTACAGAGTCGAAAAGTTCGGGTCTGTTTGTTATCAGTAGGTCCAAGATGTTATCTCCACGAGTTGGTTCTCTGTTTAATTGCTCGAGGTAATTTTCGGATAGTGCACTCAGTATAATGTCACTCGATGCTCTGTCCCTACCACCCGTCCTAAACATCTGAGTGTCCCAGTCTATATCTGGTAAATTGAAATCTCCACCTAAGACTATAACATGCTGAGAAAATTTATGTGAAATGTATTCCAAATTTTCTCTCAGTTGTTCTGCCACTAATGCTGCTGAGTCGGGAGGTCAGTAAACAAGGCAACAGATTACCACCTGTGCTCTCCTCAGTAAATGGGTGTTTATATTGTTATGTCACTATGTATGACTGATATTTGCCAGTATTAAGTGAACAGATTCACTATTGCTGTAAAATGGTCCTTAGATGAATATATTACTAACATTTTATGAAAAAACAATGTATATCACATTTTATTTAACTGTTACATCCAGTTTTGGTCAATTCTTCAGATTTTGAACCAGAGTGAAGAGAACATCTGAATTATTTGCAATAATATATAAAAGGGATAAATACATAAATGTACAAGGCTATGTAGTATAGCAGTTGATACCAGAAGTGTCAGCAAAGGTGTATTGTTACAACTGAGAAGACACAAAAAGCCCTGTGATTATATGTGACAGTATGTCAGAGACTAGGCATTACTATTTCATTACAGTGGTAGCACCAAATTATGTACATATTTATGGGTCATGTTGCATTACTGGTACATTAACTACAAATGCTAAAATATGAATGAAATGACCTGTGTCAAAACATAGTAATTTTAAAAATGGAGCAACCGTTTTACAGTACAGTATGGTAGTATGATTATCAAGAAAGTCTAAAATACTACACATATTGCTTTTTAGAATAAAGAATTCTATTAATTTCATGACTGGAGATATGATTTCTTCTGACTGACATTTTCCTATCCTATTTTCAATGTGAGCACTCAGAATGACACTAGTGCTACTTGCATATATTTCATTATGTTCAGTGACAGAGAGAAACTGAAAGAATTTCCTTACATTCACACACTGCATTCACTACTATAAAATCTAAGTTATAATTCCTTATATTTAATTTTATATTAGAATTACTTATTAAGTATACACTACATTTATGACAAGTGTCTTAAACCATTGCCAAATATGATAAAGAGAATCACAACTTCTCTTCAACATAAAAAGATGTATTGCTTCCAGTTCAAAGGAATATCACCAATCACAATAGAACATGAGAATAGAGTTTTACAAACACTTACGAGAGATTCAATCTTTTTGCAATAAAATTCCACAGTTCTCCAGCAGGAAAGAGCTCATTAATTAGTCCAGCTTCATTTATTGTCAACTGTGATCCACCAATCTGAAGAAATAATCAAGGAGAATTTTTTCTGATAAGTTAATACTGTCACAAAGTCATGGAAGATAATTTAAAAAATCATGTGATACTTGTTTGTAAAAGTGAACAAAGAATGCACTGATGAATTATTTAAATAAGTGTCCCTGAAGAAATTTATATGGGAGCTTAAGTGGTAGATCTGACTTTACAATAAACACACACTATAAAATTTGTAGTAATATTCCATATTTTTTATAGTCAAAGACTGTAACACATTTTGTATGAAGATGACGCTCAGCAAGTATGTGTCAGACTTCCCAACTGTCCAATAAGTCGTGAATGAAGGATACCATGAAATTTGCTATTACAGAGGTTCAAAAATTAATTGGAAGAGTGGGACTTCACACACTGATGTGATTGCTTCGATGTCCTTCACTCTATTCTATCATATGAAGTTTCTAGAATAATACTGTATCAAAACCATGTGCTAATTTCATGGGAATATCCTACACTATTTTCTTTGCGAAAACTTAATGTTTCAAGATGTATTCCCTAACAAAATTAAATATACTGCACCTAGCAAAGTATTTATTTAAAACAAAAAAAATTAATATGGACTAATATTATAAACACCATTTGGAAAGTAGTTCTTGCCAATTAAGTATCATTAACTTCCATAAAAAATCTCTACAGAGAAGCCCTATAAGATCTAACAGATGAAAGAAGGCTTTCACGACCGGTTGACATGGCTGTTTATATACTTTCCGGGATGCGAGGTCGTGGTCCAAGAACTTTTCTGCTCCTTACGTTTCGTCCAGGACTGCGCTGGACTTCCTCAGAGGCGCTGCTCCGCTGAGTCTTGCCGACTGACTCGCAGTCCTGGACGAAACGTAAGGAGCAGAAAAGTTCTTGGACCACGACCTCGCATCCCGGAAAGTATATAAACAGCCATAACAGATGAAACTTCCTGGCAGATTAAAACTGTGTGCCCGACCGAGACTCGAACTCGGGACCTTTGCCTTTTGCGGGCAAGTGTTCTACCATCTGAGCTACCGAAGCACGACCCACACCTGGTACTCACAGCTTTACTTCTGCCAGTATCTTGTCTCCTACCTTCCAAACTTTACAGAAGCTCTCCTGCTAATCTGCCAGGAAGTTTCATATCAGCGCACACTCCACTGCAGAGTGAAAATCTCATTCTGGAAACATCCACCAGGCTGTGGCTAAGCCATGTCTCTGCAGTATCCTTTCTTTCAGGAGTGCTAGTTCTGCAAGGTTCATAGGAGAGCTTCCGTAAAGTTTGGAAGGTAGGAGACAAGATACTGGCAGAAGTAAAGCTGTGAGTACCGGGCATGAGTCGTGCTTCGGTAGCTCAGATGGTAGAGCACTTGCCTGTGAAAGACAATGGTCCCGAGTTTGAGTCTCGGTCGGGCACACAGTTTTAATCTGCCAGGAAGCTTCATATCAGCGCACACTCCGCTGCAGAGTGAAAATCTCATTCTAGATCTAACAGATGTTTGTACAGAGTGTCCAAAAAGACTTTCCGTGATTACATAAATTGATAACCCAGGCTAGAAGTAAGATACAAATATGAAACTAGTGTCGGATCGTTTACAACTATCAAAGTTTTTTTCTGTTTTAGGTTCGCAGTACTTAAGTAGTGGATGAAGTGCAGTGCCCAAGAAGCCATGTTAACCAATCAGGAGAAGGCACAGGGTGTCCTGTAGTACCATGAGACACGATCACCAACCACAGTGCAGAGACACTTCCAGACAACATTTGGAAGGAATCCACCTGATGTCAAGAGCATTAAAGCCTGGTATGAGAAGTTCAAGACCACAGCATCGGTTGCTGACCTTTCATGGTCTGGTCTACCAAGAACCTCAGCAGACAGGGTGCAAGCTGTAAGGCAGTCTTTTCTGCTAAGTCCGAAGAAATCGGTGTGCAGGGCCTCACATGAATTACAGATGCCAAAAAGCTCTCTCCATGACATTTTACACAAACGTTTATTGTTTCATGCATACAAAGTGCAAATCATTCAGGCCTTGTTGCCCAATGACAGTACACGTCAATATGACTTTGCGGTCGAAATGCTATCACGTATTGAGGATGATGATGTTTATCTCAGATGAATTGCCTTTTCCAACGAAGCGACCTTTTTTGTCAGTGGAGTAGTGGATCACCATTATGTGCACATTTGGGGCTCACAACCCTCTGGTGAGGTCATGGAGTGCACCAGAGGCTGTCCAAAGGTGAATGTTTGGTGTGCGCTATTGCACGATCGAATTATCGAGTCATTCTTCTTCGCTGAGGCTACCATCACATCTGCAGTGTATCTGGACATGTTGCAACTGTATGCTGTTCCTCAGCTGCTTCAGTATCACCCCGATGTCTTGTTTCAGCAAGATGGTGCACCGCCTCATTGAGGTTTGGACGTCCGTGCATATCTCGATATGACCTTTCCTGGGCGATGGATTGGTCGTGATGGGCCAACGGTTTGGCCTCCATGCTCTCCTGACATAACCCCATTAGACTTCTTTTTATGGGGTTATGTGAAGGACGAGGTCTACCGAACACGCGTACCAGATCTTGAAACCCTCCAGCAACGGATAACCACAGTCGTTGAATCGATCCCTCCAGTGACGTTGGCTAATGTGTGGACGGAAACTGAATATCACCTAGATGTGCTACGTGCTACCAAGGGTGCTCATGTGGAAGTTTACTGATGTGTGAAAAAATTGATAGTTTGTAAACAATTAGACACCAGTTTCATATTTGTATCTTACTTCTAGCCTGAGTTATCAATTTATGTAATCAGGGAAAGACTTTTCAGACACCCTGTATATTCTGAGACCTTGTCAAAGTCTTTGATTATAAATTTTGATTGGGAAATTGAAATATTATTCCATTATTGAATTTCTCTTACATGTATGGTGACTTATGATCCTGACAGATATCAGAGATTCACTTTAAAAAACTACACCACATGATTAATACTAAACTTAAAATGAGGAATTAAAAACAGTCAACAAGGTTGCACTCCAGCACTTAACCTACATAAATTACCTTCCAGTGACTTTGCAGTATGGCTAAAAAATTGTAATAGTAAATGATAAGACACAAGCCTTAACATAGCTGGACAATCCTTGCAACTTCAACACAACTTCACTACACCCCACTCACAGCATTGATCTATGTTAGCTCATCAATGTATTTCCATTCATACCCTCATAAACAGATCTTTGGTATTCTTTGAGATTGGTTTCGGACCACAGTCAGGGGCTTGTCTATGTGCTGTCAGTAGACATTGGCTATCTCAACAAGTGTTCTTCAGTGCACATTTTAGATACTAACAGGACTATATTGAACTATTTTCATTTTTGTTAGAACAGCTTCAGGTGTTCCATCTGCACACTACTTTCTTGAATTCTGGCTCCACTGCTCCTAAGAATCTTTTTTAATTACACTATGGGGCCTGCAGTTGTTAATTTTTGCTTATTTCCATACTATTGCACAATTTCGGCATTTATCCACAGTTCTTTTGATCAGTGAAGATGTGCATGGCTCAGACAGAATATTGATGGCGTGTGAGTTGCCTTCACAAAGAGCAGTGGACGAGGACGCCTATAGGTACTTCCCATTTCAGCACTATGTCATCACTTGCTGCTATTGTAACTATGTTGCCTGTGACTAATTTCGAGTTACATATACTAGTGACCAGGCTTTTATAGCCACTCCTTGAAGTTGCTGAGCATTGCAAGCTGGTCCCAACCACAGATAATAAATACTGCTATTGACCTGCTCAAATGTAACAGGTGTGGACACCCATCCACAGTGGTGGCATTGGCATTTGAATGTCTTGCTGTCTATGGATAGACAACTATTAGTCTTGCGTTATACCGTAGAGTGTATGGAAATTTCATGGTCTTGCTTATGTGCTAGAAATCATCCACCAAACCTGAGATCCTAGGCAACAGAGCTAAGCTGTCAGCATCCTTGCTAAAGCCTCTGCTGCCACCACATACAGTGTTGCAGAAGCTTTGGCTGATGCACAACAGTATTATCTGTAATGAGCAGTTACCTTGTCCATTAACAAAACATATTTTCGAAGCCAATTTTATTTTGCCAGTCCTGTATAATACAAAGCTGTACTAGTTATCTTATGTTTTACTATTGATTGTGGCCAATTTCAGACCATCCACTAGTCACAAAACCTATTCAATTGTGTACACCATAACTGCAATGCCTACTCACTATGAAATACTCTGTTACATTGTGACATCTGTCACACTCAATATAAATTCTGTTTTGCAATGCAAACATTAGAGTTGATTTTAACTGTCTGCAACTCTACTATACTGCTACTTATGCATTTCCCAGTGCAACGTGGGATATTAAGACTTAGGTAGTCACCACAAACATTATAACCACCTGCTTAACCCTTTCAGGTACATAAGAAAACTAAAGTACAAGTGATTAAAATTTTTGTATCTCTGTGGTAACTGGAGGTTTTATAAACAAAATATGTCATTATTTCAAACATTTTTATTTGTACTGCTAAAAAAAAAAGCTGGGACATATTTGTTCCTGTGGTCCTTAAAGGACAGTTACAGAACACATTACACTTAATACATCAAAAAATTACAAAGGCTGTGTATATGTTGTCTATTCAATGTGAAATTCTGCAAAACAGTTTCTGCTTGAAGTAAAGCATAAATTAACACCACAGTGTTCACAAATATTGTAAGTGCGATTTTCATCACACTTTGAAGCACAATGAACACATCTCTTCCTTATGTCTGATTTTATCATTCGGTGCTCTGGACTCTTTGGATTGCAACTGGTCTGCAACCTCCTTGATGTTTTCACTACTGTTGATAAATTCCTTTGCCGACTTGAATAATTTCCAATTAGATTTCTCACAATGCATTGTCTGAACTCTAGGGATGATAGTGTTGATTTGAATCCTGATTCTTCTGCCAATTTTGAATATATCACATACGCATTGTTTACACCACTATCAAGAAGATCAAAGAAAATTCTCAGGTAATACTTAATCTTTGCCTCCCTGTCGATCTCGTAAGTCACTTTCTTCTGGTCCATAATGTCCACCCCTCCCAGCCACTTGTTGTACTTTCTTATCATATGAGGACACTGAACACTGATCTTTTCAGAAGAACCAGACTGACGCCTCTTCACTGTCGTACATGGTATTGGGGAAATAAAATTAGTCAGTAGAAATACTGGCTTGTTATCCATCCATTTGAGGATTGTCAGACCATTGCTACTGAGACTGTATGAATCACCTCTTTTCATTTCCTTGTCTGGAAGGAATGTCTTTGGGATGTTTTTTACGATTGGTGCGCACTGTTCCACATGATCTGATATTTTGTAAACCAAGGTAATACTGCAAAGCTGGAGAGTTAAAAAAGTTATCTATGTAAATTTCACATCCCAGTCCGGATAGTGATTTTGTCAGTTGCAGAACTGCTGACTCACCAAGCCCTACTTCAGGACCTGAGGTGTTTTTTTTTTTTTTCCTTTTTCTCTCTTTTTTTTTCCCCCCCAGTGTATAAATCTCACTCAAATAGGTAGCCAGTTTCCAAATCACATCTGCACCACATTTTGAAACCCCATTTGACTGGCTTACTTTTGACATACTGTCGCATACTATTATGTCCTTTGAGTCTGATCATATGCTCATCAACAGATTGAGCCCTATTTGCACTAAGAGATTCTTGGAAGGTTTTGTTCAGGTGGGTAATTACAGGTCTCACTTTGTATGTGCGGTCTTCCTTTATTGACTGATCTGCATTGTTGGAAAAATGTAAGTACTTCCGAATCTCTTCAAACTGATGTAGTGGCATAATCTGAGCTATATAAGGAACACCTAAATCGGGTTCAGTTGCCCAGTAGCTTCTAAATGTAGGCAAAATATGGTACCCCATTACCAGGTTCATACCAAGAAATGCCTTGATTTCATCTTCATTTGTGCTGAATGCGTTGCCTGATTGTTCTGCATACCGAATACTTTCAGGAATTAATATGTCATGCACCAAATCTTTTAGGCCAATAGTGGAAGAAAAAATTTCAAATGGCTGTGGCATTTCACGATTTTCTCTGACATTAAACAAAAGCACTTTCCCAAATTCGTGATTCGTGTTATCACTGAACTGTCTTGGTTGGTAAGTTCTGGACCATTTAAATTCTGGTAAATCTGGAAGCGAATCAGGTAACTCAGCATTTGGTTCTGATATTTCGTCTGTATGCCTTCTTTTGCTAGGTGGGCTACGTATTTATTTTTCAGGATCTTCTATAACAACATGTTCTCTTTCATCTTCCATATCTCCTTCAAGAAAAATTTTATCTTCTTCATCCAGTAACAGATTATCTTCGTCATCACTACTGCAAGCCTCCAAAATTTGCATAACACTTTCATCAGTGATGAAAAATTCTCTTTTTCTGGAGCACATCCCCCCCCCCCCCCAAAAGCAGATTTGAAATTATACCAGTACAAATTTTTTCCACTTATTTAATAAAATGAAAGATAATATATTTCCAACCGAATTTTAAACACCATTCTGCTTGTTTTTTTACATAATAGTAACAATTTCATGACATTCAAAAACAAGTAGACAAATTACCATTGTGGTACATTGGGACAACTATGTCCCAAAGAATGAAAATAAAGATTTCCACTGATGAAATACAGTTATTTTCTAAATGAATGGTCTAAAGTAAAAGAGAAACTTACTTGAATGTAGTTTCAAGCTTTGACAATAAGGCAGAGAACACAATACGCACACAATAAGTGAATAAATTTGTGTGTCTGCTCGAAGTGAGAACCACCAACAATGACCGATGACTAATGGTAGTTATAGTAATTGTTGCCACCAAAGATGTACGATATTAAAGAAAACAAATATCTCTGCTTCAAGCAGAGCATCTGCAGCACATCAACTGTGATTACAGTCCAATTAGTAAGGTGATTTATATGTGGGACAAATGTGTCCCATGTACGTGAAAGGGTTAAATAGCATTTTGGTCCACCTCTGGAACACAATATATCTTTGGCTCAGTGCTACAAGGACTCAACAAGTAATTTTTCAGAGGTTTGAGACACCAGATGTCTATGCCAAGGTCACACATTCCCATCAATTAGATGCTGGTGGTTTGAGGGCGCAAAGCTGGCACCCAGTGTCATCACATATGTGTTCCTTATGGTTCAGCTCAGCCCATTTTGCTGGACAAGGCACCATGAGTTCCCTACCACGCTCCTCAAACCACTGAAGCATGATTCTGGCCTTGTGACTTGGGTTGTTATCCTGCTGAAAAATGTCATTGCCATTGTGAATGAAGTAATATATGGGATCCCCAATTATGTTTATACAGTCCACAGATGTCATTATTTCTACAGGTCCCTTGAAAGCCCAGGTGAATGTGCCCCATAGCATAACACTGCCATCACTAGCATGCACCCATGTCATGACGCATGTTCCATGCAGACATTCACCTGGATGGCAGTGTATCCGCATATGACCAATGATAAGAAATGTGATTCATTCGAGCAGATAACACATTCCTATTGATTAACAGACCAATCTCAATGATCCTGTGCCAATTGAAATTGTAACTGTTGAGTATGGGTTTTCTATCAATGCTGATGAAATCCCGGATAGAAATAACCAACGTTTAGAATCAAACACTTTATTCATGCACAGTCACATGAAAAGGTAGCACAGCATGGGGGAAAAAAAACAGTCTCTACATTTTCCAAAGCTCACTGAATCCAAAGAAGTACTCCTCATTCCAGAGTCATTGTCAGTTAACGGTAGCACGGTAGCCACAGAGCCCTCCTCCTCCCACACACCCCCACCCCCCCCCCCTCCCTCCTGGGAGTGTGGAGATGAAATGAGCATTGCCGAATACAGGTGTGTTGTAGGCCGCTCAACAAGTGTTGGCTGATTGTGCAAGGTAGCATGAACACCCATGCTGTAACTGGTCCAAATGGAAGGCATGGGTGGATAGTTTCCAATGGAGTCATCGAGATCCATGCAGGGTGCACTAGAGAAGGTACAGTTCACCATCCAGTAAGAAGGAAGGACCAGTCAACCTGCACATGTGAACTGGACTGGCATGGGAGGTGGCAGTGTCAGGGGAGCAGTGAAGAACAGGAAACATATCTCGAGCATCCCACTGGTGCTGAGCGTCACTGTTATTCCAGCCACATCCATCTCACCTGGAAGGGGGCTTTGCTCAAAATGGTTACATGTGAAGTGGGTGTGGCCTCATGCAAAGTGTCCCTCACATGAAAGATGAAGGGTGATCCACCTTGAAGCTGTAAGGAAAGCTCATCATATGGGCACCCAGAAGTATTGACAGGGAGAAGGGGAGGGGGGGGTATAAACATTGTAGCTTTGGAGAAACACTAGAACGCATTGGGGGAACCGCAGGCCACAGCATTTGCGATGATGTAATGTCACATGCAATGTGTGGTTGAACTGGAGACAGCAGATAGTTATATGTTGAGTCTGAGTGAGGCAAGGGAGGGAGATCATCACACACAATCACTGAGATACTGATGGGCAAATGCTCAATACACACAAGATCTGGTAGGTGTACAGGCAGAGGGGTGGTATGTGTGGGTTCAGACCCATCACACGAAAGTGGAGAACTTGACTTTAGAAATTGTGGGACAGATTTCTCAATCGTCCAAGCTGGTTTAATGTTCTGAAGTGAAACTGTCTGGTGCTGGCTGTTAATGAGGATGTCCTTGAGTGCCAATACCAGATGCAGGCCAGAGTAAAGAGGCTGTAGTGTCAGTTTGACTGTCATCCTGTAACACAATAAACTTGCATCAGTCGAGGGATACAGGTATGTGGTCACAGGTTATGCGGGCTATATGCAATCAGACTTGATTGACAAGAGTGAGTAGGTCAGATAGGTCGACGGTTCCAGCATCATTGATGAACTCATATGACAGGTCTAATGTCTTACCATACAGGACACTGGCAAGTGATGCCTAAAGATCTGTCTTATAAGCCAAGAGGATTTTGAACAGGACCCAGGGAAGGGCTTCCAACCACTCACCATTGTTGCACATGTGAGCCACTGTCAGAATCCTGTGCCAGTGCTTGATGAGCCCAATGCTCTGAGAGTGTTACGCTGTGGTGCAAAATTTATCCATACCACAAAGCATGCAGACTTTGTTAAATAACAGTGATTCAAACTGCCTACCCTGATCAGTTGTGATGGATGTAGTGCACCCAAATCTAGCTATCCAGGAAGATACAAATTCTCATGTTACAGAATCCTCCATAAAATCCACAAGAGTGATCACCTCTACCCACTGTGTAACAGGGATGATGATGAACAAGATATATCTGAAACCAACAGACACGGGCAACAGCCTGACAAAGTCACAGTGCACATGTCAGAAATGGCCTCTTGGGATCTCAGATTTGCGTGAGAGGGGCTACATATGTCAGCCGGCTTCACTGTGCTGACAAGGCACAGAGGTAGGAGCAAATACACGGGAGTCCTTCTTCATGCCTGTCCACACAAAGCACTCATTGGTGAGCCACAAAGTAGCTATAATGCCAGAGTGTGAAAGATTATGCACAGCAGCAAAAACTTGGTGGCATAAAGCAACCAGGGAAATAGCGCAAGCAAATCCATGGACATATTGCACCATAATGGCCTGACCGAACCTGGTATGTTGCAAAAAACTATCTGTAGGGAAGTGGAAGAGGCCTGACATAGGTTCTGAAGCTTGATATCATTGTCCTGTAAGTGAGCTAGTTTGGAAAAATTAATAAAAGATGAAACAGCATTGACACATGAAAGATAATCAGCCACTATATTTTCTGAGCCATGGATATATCGGATGTCCGACATGTACTGACAGGTGAGGTCCATCTGCCAAAATCTACCTGGAGAAAGGACAATGGCAGGATTTGCGAATAGTGTCCATGTGGCTACAATTATCCATGAAAATTATGTTCCTTCCTTCAAGGTCTGTCCAGAAATATTTGACAGCTTTGTACACAAAAAGAAGTTCCTTGTTGAAAGCCAATCACTGTCATTGACCCGGAGACAACATTTTGGAAAAGAATGAAGAGGCTGAGTTGTGTCACAATGTGCTGTTGAAGGAGTGCGCCTAGAGCAAAATCACTTGCATCTGCGATAATGGAGATGCAAGCATCTGGCAAGAAGTGGGCAAGAGTGACAGTATATTCTAAAGCTGTCAACACCAGTGGATGCTACTTCTCTGAAATCTCACACAGTCCGCACCCTACCAACACTGCCACAAGCTCTGCCTCCAGGTAATTTACCAAATCTGCTGCCGATACAAATAGACAACCCCCTGACATGGTTTACCTTGGTGGACAACTTGTTGGACATACATGGTATCATAGGCAATGGCACACATTCTGTTCATTTGGTGGACCATTTGCATGACAATCCCAATCTTACTATTGATTTGTTGTTAAGCCCACTCAAACATACTGAATCTGCTTATGCTCGTCCACTCCTCATTGAACATCTTTCACGCATGCTAGTATTTTCAATCCATAGCATCATTTACAACAAGAGTTTAGGTGACAAAACCACTTCCAGCTGTGTGACACCTCCTTGCTCAGGTCATGACAGAGGTCATGCCGGACTTAGCACTCTGGGCTTCGTAGTTAGTTAAACTGTTGCAGGAATTACAATAACAATTGCTTCCCCATACCTCATCATCATCCAAGGATAAACTATAGTTGGCTGAGCAGGCATATGCCATTATCCCTCGTTCAGTGCAGCATCTGCTACTGAGATTGGTACATCACCACCTATACTTCCTCTGTCAGCTGGTAGAGGATGGGCCTGGGCTCATCTTGAGCAACACAATGAACCGCAGTCACCTAGCAGCCAGCAATGGAAAACACCAGCTGCTTCCCACCAAACTTCACTGACTACAGCCCAGCCAACATGGGTCCCCCCTCCATTCCGCTCTCCCACAGTGGTGGGAGGCGTAGCAGTCCCAGCTGACCCATGTACAGCCCCCCACCCACTATACTGGTTCCACACAACTTTTGGGGATGCTGCCCACAACTGACGACCACCCTGTGCATTCCCAAATCCTTCACACAGGCTGCAGTAGGCACCAGACTCACAAAGATGATAAAAGGTAGCTACAGATGTTGTATTCTATTTGGTCCTCTGAGGCTGTCTGTACATTGCTCACATCATCATTTCCTTCTCGACACTGGACCTAATGTTAGTTTTGTCTCACTCTCATTCACTCTAGTGGATGTGATACCAACCAAAGTTTTCCTTCGAGGCAAATAAATCGACACTTCACATCGACAGCATCGTCGTGTTACCTATTAAATTCATATCTGATGAACCGTTGATGTGATCCCTTCATGTGGCATTTCTGTTACGTGCACCTAGATGATGTCTGACAGTTTAAGATGTATGTTTTCCATCACTGACCGTGTTACACAGTGGGTGGAGGCGATCCCTCTTGTTGATATTATGGCAGATTCTGTAGCATGAGAATTTGTATCTTCCTGGCTAGCTAGATCCTGGCGTCCTGCATCCATCACTGCTTTTCAGGGTAGGTAGTTCAAATCACTGTTATTAAACAAGCTCTGCATTCTTTATGGTGTGGATAAATTTTGCACTACAGCATACCACCCTCAGAGCAGTGGGCAGTTGAGGGTTGGCACAGTGCTCTGATAGCAGCCCTCATGTGGCACAATGGTTAATAATTCAGTGTTTGTTTGTAAATGTGTGTTTTCTATCAATGCTGTTGAGTCCCTGGATAGAAATAACAAACACTCTTTATTCATGCACAATTACATGAAAATATACACACCATGCAAAATCAAACAGTCTCAGTGCTTTCCATAGCTCACTCAATCCAGAGATAGAGCGTTCCTCATTCCAGAGTCATTGGCAATTGATGATCATGATCATGTTGGATCAACATGAAAACACAGAAAACATATAGCTACTTTACTATTGAAGGGATGTGGAAAGTAATTTTTAAGGTGTTCCTAAAGACAGATATTTCATGTTCCAATATTTCTGAAATGGTTGACTTTGCAGTATCTTTGCTTCACTTGAGAGAGTTTTTCTAATAATGGGAAAGTTTGGTCTGCAGAAAGGGGTAGACTTTCATGAAACATCTGCTAAATGTTAAAATTAATTCAGAATTTTGTTGTTGCAAATTTTGTTAGGTATTAAAAAATATTACTGAATAAATCAAGTTAAATGTTTCTGTAAACTGTTCATGCTTTTATGTAATTTCAAGAGTATATCCTGGGTTGGACCCAAAAAAATATGCTAATATGTCTTTGTTTTGACCCAAAAATCTATGGTAAGCCTAAGTAGCTGACACCCACTGTCAGGTTATGGTATATACAGTGTCAACTTCTGGTGTAGTATTGCAGTTTTAAGATCCAGTAACTGACCACCATGATCTCACCCAACAATATGTGGGGTGATGGCATCACCCTGTCAACTGAGTATAGCACTGGGGTAATGACAGTCACTATATGTCAACTTGCCATATTTGCACCTCAATAACACCTACTGCAAATACACACTATAAGCTAATGCTGTAGCAATACAGTTTTAAGATCCAGTGGCTGACACCTGTTGCACATACATTGTGTGAACTACTGGTGTTAGAACACTGTCTTAAGATCCAGTAGCTGACTCCCTCTGCACATAAAAAACTGGTGTTAGAATACAGTTTTAAGATTCCATAGCTGATGCCAACTGTCAGGTTATAATGCTAGAATACTATTTCAGTTCTGAAGGCCTATTTGTTTGTATCAACTATCATGTGGATTATCGCTGTAGTTTCCATTGTATAATAGCATAAGTTATGCTATAAGCTCAGAAGATGAGAAATGTTTTGTAAATGGGGCAATTTGTCACCATTTTTGCTAGAATATGGTGACATACAGTGCAGTTTGTTACAATTTTGCTGTAACATAGCAATATGTGGAGCAGGTGATCATAATTTTGCTGTATGTCGTAACTTGTTACAATTTTGTTAAAATATGTTGATGTATTGGGAAATCTGCTACAATTTTACTGTAACATAGTGATCTATGGGGAATTTGGCTTTGAATTTGCTGTGACATAGTTATGTATGGGGCAATTTGTAACAGTTTTGTTATAACGTGGGGTCATTTTGTTACAGTTTTGCTATAACATGGAAATGTACGGAGAACAAAATGTCATGTAATCTCCATTGTATGATGGCATAAGTTAAGTTTATCAGAAGAAGACAAATGTATGTTCTACAGGATAAACATAATACCCTAACATGGGTTTACTATTATATTTGTCTGACTTCGAAAAATAGTTAAAAACATAGCAACCCCTATTTCTTACCCATACAAATGTGTATTAGTGCTGTTCAGTATTTGATTTCATTGATTTTTCATGTAGTTTGCTCTGTGTTACAGTTTATTTACTTTGGTACAAAGATTAAACTATCTAATCAACAAGTGCTCTTTAAGCTGTAAGTTACATCAAAAGCAGTGCCAGTGTTTGTTTTCTAATGTTACCAAACACACCTCTGAGTATTTTCGTTTCAATAAATGCATAGTACATTGTCTGAATTAAGCTCATTAACTAACCTTTAAGTAATATCAGTAGTACAAATAAGCAAACCACGCATATTTTGATAAGTAATGCAAACAATTGAAGTGCAGAAATATTTAATTTGAGGGTCCATTGTGCCTTGCAAAGTATGGTATAACAGTCGAACAGTAGTCACTGGCATGGGAGAGTGTCTCACGACAGAAAAATTCCTGGCTGCAATGAATTTTTGGAATCGAGACCAGCATCCTGTGACTAGCTGCTTTTCACGCCTACCTGCAGTGACAAATGAGCAACTGATATGGAGCACTACACTCAAGTGCTCAAGTGTAAAATGATTGTATATTTGTGGCTATAAAATCTGTGTACTTTTCCTGATTTTTATCCCTCAGTTATCAACATGCACTAAACAAATTAGCAAGTATACTAAAATGGCTGAATGCTATAGAAAGAAAAAAATTTGAAGTTAATTACATTTCAGTTATGTTTAAGAATTTTTGTTTAACAACAGAAAGGAAGCATATGATTGTCATTTTTGTAACATGTTTGTGACCCCATCGTAGAAGTAGACCTAAGATTGTTGTAACATATGTGGTCAAGTAAATTATAATTGTGCATTAAATATTGACAAATATATTATGCTATTAAAGCTTTTCTCACAAAACTAATACAAGACCACACTGTACACCACTGTCGCATTGAGGATTACTTTAATGTTATGTAAGAAAATGAAACATCTACAGCTGTCCTTATGATGTCATTTATTGTATGGCTACCAGTTTCGGTGCTTCAATTCATCATCTTCTGACCTTGGCGGATGCTGAGACGTTTAACACCACCTGTATACATGATGTATCAGTGGCCAACAGATGGTGTTAACCTTCTCAGCATCAGCTAAGGCCTAAAGATGGTGCGCCGGAGCCCCGGAACTGGTAGCCATACAATAAATGTCATCATAAGGGCAGTGAGGGTGTCTCATTTTCTTACATAAGTGAACAGCTTAAGTCCCCCAGACCTCGAATCACAAGGGTGGACATACAAATATTTTAATGTTGTATAACTGTTTGAATAAACCAAATTTCACAAACACTTCACTGTTAGTGCTTGGTGAAGAGAAGAAACACAAATTTTTCAAGATGGCTATACCACTCGTAGAGGTAATTCAATGACACCTTCATCCCTGTGAAATTAGAACTATTAAGATTTATTTGGTCTTAAAACAAAGTCTAGATTACTACCATATGTAACATCATATCTGTGTACATCACATATTTGTAATAATGACTCACCTAACTTATGTTTGCTTTTGGAATAAGGGATTTTCTTAACATGCAATGTTAATACAAGTAATGTTGAAAATCATTGAGAAAGGTTGGCCTATGTGATTCAGCCAAGTATTCAATATTCCTCTGATAGCTCTGGTTGTTTTCTTTTGCCACAGGAATACTGTAAGTGTTCAGCATAGTTTCTACAGAGACTAATACGAAGAAGAAAATGTTAACAGAAGAAAGTGCAGCATGTATGCAAGTGTCTTTCACTTACAATGGTTTCTAATTTTCGAAGTATGAAACCACTTATAGTAGCTTACTTTATATATGCTGAATGTGTGCCTACCATGTCAATTAGAGATCTATCTGTATGACTAGGTTTGATCAAGCAAACTTATTAACTCTGTCACTGAGTTTATGATGGTAAATGAGCATCCACATTAATGGCATTTAAAATAAGTATGTCATGTGAAAAAAATTAAGACTACCTATTATGCCTACTTTCTTTTCCACATTAAATATGGGGACTTTTTCTGGGGTAATTTTGGCAGCAGCTAAGCAGATTTTTAGAATACAAAAATAGTTCATTAGAATCACAAAGGATGTAAACCTAGAAACTCCAGTAAGCCCTCGTTTAAGAGTTTAGATATTCTATGTTTATCACGTTTTTACATAATGGAGATGCAAGAAATAGCAGACTATTTGAACAGTGACAATCAACAATATAGAAATGTGTTGTTATGATCTTCAGTCCAACGACCGGCTCGACGCAGCTCTCCAGACTACTATAGCCCATGAAAGGCTCTCAATCTCTGAATAACTACTGTAACCTACATCATTTTGAACCTGCTTAGTGTATTCATCTCTTTAAAAGCATAACCTATAAAAAAAATCCAGCTATGAATATGAAACAGAAACATAAAAAAATAACAAAACAAGTAAAATGAGAAAATGCAAATGATATGGGAGCACACAAGCATAGCTACTTTCAGAATGGTAGAACATGCCTACCCAGGTGTTCTCTGAGGCTGAGTGGGTGTGGTCATCTAATCAGTTTCCAGTCCAAAATGTCAGTGCAGACAGTGTTTTACTGGCATGAGACACTCCCATTGGCAGTATACTTTAATTCGAAACATATCAGTAGTGCAAATAAGCAACCCATGTGTATTTTTTAACAATTGAGCTACAACAGTAGTGCCATGTGTGTTTTGCACTTGAAATCTTTACATATCATGTTTTGAAAAATAATTTTGTTTTAATGCTAAGATCGAATGTTTGTTCGTAATCAGAAATGTGTAATGCACATGTTATAATAAGCAACTTGCATATGTTTTGCATTAAAAATCTGTATTTACTTGACATTTAATATTCTTCTGCTGCAAACAAAATATTTTGAAGATACTGAACTTTTCTCTCTGTATACAGAACCTTGTCTGTCATTGTCTTCAACCATGTTTATGTTCATATGTACAGCATTTCAAAGTTATATACACATCAAAAAAAGTTTTGCATCACCTCGGTTCTGAGAGTTCCGGAAAATGTACAGAAAATTGTAATAGATATCAACATAAACATAATTTCCACCCTTTTTATTGGTCATGGAAACCACACATTGCGTGTTGCACCACCATACAGCAAGACCTTCAGAGTTGGTGTTCCAGACTGCTGTACACACTGGAACCTCTAATACTCAGTAGCACATCCTCTTGCATTTATGCGTGTCTGTTTCATCATGGCGTACTGTCCACAAGTTCATCAAGGCACTATTGGTCCAGTTTGTCCCACTCCTCAATGGCGATGTGGCGTAGACCCCTCAGAGTGGTTGGTGGAAACAGCCCTTTTCAATACATTCCAGGCAGGTTCGATAGGGTTCATGTCTGGAGAACATGATGGTCACTCTAGTCAAGCAATGTCATTATCCTGAAGGAAGTCATTCACAAGATGTGCATGATGGGGGCGCGAATTGTCATCAATGACAATGAATGCCTCGCCAATACACTGCCGATATTGTTGCGCTATAGGTCGGAGGATGGCATTCATGTATTGTACAGCCATTACAGCACCTTCCATGACCACCAGCGGCATATGTCTGCCCCACATAATGCCACTCCAAAACAGCAGGGAACCTCCACCTTGCTGCACTCGCTGGACAGTGTGTCTAAGGCGTTCAGCCTGACCAGGTTGCCTCCAAACACATCTCTGACGATTGTCTGGTTGAAGGCATATGCAACACTCATCAATGAAAAGAATGTGATGCCAATCCTGAGCGGTCGATTCAGAATATTGTTGGGCCCATCTGTACCATGCTGCATGGTGTCGTGGTTGCAAAGATGGACCTCGCCATGCATGTCGGGAGTGAAGTTGCACATCATGCGGCCTATTGCGCACAGTTTGAGTCATAACACAAACTCCTGTGGCTGCACGAAAAGCATTATTCAACATGGTGGCGTTGCTGTCAGGGTTCCTCAGAGCCACAATCCATAGGTAGCGCTCATCCACTGCAGTAGTAGCCCTTGGGTGGCCTGAGCGAGGCACGTTATCGACTGCTCCTGTCTCTCTGTATCTCCTCCATGTTCAAACAACATCACTTTGGTTCACTCCGAGACACGTGGACACTTCCGTTGCTGAAAGTCCTTCTTGGCACAAAGTAACAATGCGGATGCAATCGAACCACGGAATTGACTGTACAGGCATGACTGAACTACAGACAACATGAGCCGTGTACCTCCTTCCTTGTGGAATGACTGGAACTGATTGGCTTTCGAACTCCCTCAGCCTAATAGGTGCTGCTCATGCATGGTTGCTTACATCTTTGGGTGGTTTTAGTGACATCTCTGAACAGTCAAAGGGACTGTGTCTGTGATACAATATCCACAGTCAACGTCTATCTTCAGCAGCTCTGGGAACCGGGGTGATGCAAAACTTTTTTTGATGTGTGTATATGGGTACTATAAAAATTTCCAGCTTAAGTGATATAACCCATTTAAGATCTTGTCAAAATGCATCACTTTTACTGCACATTGTTGCTCTAAGGTGTCAGAAATGTGATGTTGGTGTACAGAACACATGTGAAACGTAGCTGCATGTATTTTGAGATTCAAAAGTAATTAAGAAAACTTTTTTAGTTGGGCAACAATGTCAATTATATTTTTCTAATTTGGGACATGATTTATTATCTTGTTCTCCCCTAAAATTGTGCTTGGCCCAGTGAAGAAATACTGAAAAACGTTAGGTAATTGTAGATTGATTTATGTACCACCAATAACGTAGCCTTAGATTGAAATTTTTAGGCATTTTGATAAATGTTAGAGACACTTTACAGCCTTGGCACCATAGTCCCAACTGATAAATGTTGCAGCCTTCCACAAAATTCATTTTTGTGCCACCAGTGTAACATAACCTCAAGTAGGCTTGCATCAGAGGTAATATAATGTTATTTCAGTCAGTCAGTGTCACTGATTGTACTTTTCTACTGTAGGATATAATGTATAATCTTCTCCTCCCCCCCCCCCCCCCCTCCCCTAAGAATGGTGCATGGTGATGTGAAGCATTACTGAAAAACGTCTATAAATGTCAGGTACTCGTAATTCACTCTTTGTATCACAAGTAATATTCCCTCAAGAATGCTTGTGATCAAAATGTCAATCCCATTTCTATACTTTGACAGGTATTGTAGAAGTGGAGATAACATTCGAAAAGTGACACAAACACTGCATGTATTATTGGCGCCTTTTTTGAGATACATTTTAGTCATGGAAATACTGTAAATTACATCCTCGTTGAGCTCTGATGGACATTTCAAATATGGATTGTGTTGTTATCTTTTTCTCCCCTAAAATTGTGCTTGGTCTTGTTTGTTCATTTAGGCCTAGGACAGAATGACATCTGCCTGCTTAGCAAGTTACTTTAGCAGAGCACATGTGCTTTGCATAGATAAAGGACAATTGAGATGTAGAAACACTTTAAGTGACTCTTTGATTTAATTTAGACATGAAAAAAGACATTGCAATAGTTGACATAAACTTCGCATTGCTAATATATTTTCCACATATACTTTAGATATGGATTTTATGCCCATTATGTAATTTTGATAAATAATGCAGATGGTTTGGCTACATTCAGAAAACTTCTGGATATGGCACAAAATTCAGGTGTGTGTGTGTGTGTGTGTGTGTGTGTGTGTGTGTGTGTGTTCGTGTAACATTAAGTTTCCTGCTTATGTCAAAAGCTGCTGGTGACGACACTGAAATTATTTGTGAAGGTGCTGTCATTGCTCAACACAAAAACAAGTTCACATCTTGCAATGAACATTTGTGCTCTATAAATTTCTTCTGTACATTCATATTTTCCATAAATAATACAATCATGAAAATAAAGTGAGCCAACATCTTTACTCTTTCTGATGCTGGTTGTTCACACATTTGAGAAAATTTACTGATGAGCCAAAATTTTGGGATCGTGCACATTTTTGACATGAAAATAGTGTAAGTTGCACCTTATCACATAACTTTTGATGCTGTGTGAACACATGTGAGGTGAAATTAGCTGACAAGGCAGAAATTTAAGTACAGTTTTTGACTCAAACATTTCTTGTTTATAAATACTTTTGAACATGGTGGGTACATACTAATGGACTGTTTCGATTTAATGGCCAGTAAAATACTGAGGTTTAATTGGCTGTTTTGTTTTAATGGCTACTAAAATAATTGTCTGTGATTGGAGACGAGGAGTTAGGGTGAGATATGTGGGGAGTGCAGGGGATGCGTTGGGCATGGTTCCATAATGTACTCAAGGTCATTGATGCCATCATGCTTTGGCCCCTACTACTGTGTGACCTTCGGCTGATGGTTCAACGTCAAAGTGTGCCAGATAATAAGGTGTCATGCTGCTTTTACAGACTGTAAACAAGTTTTTCTGTTTACGATTACTCACACATTCCTTCAATAAAGAAATTTTCTGTTATACAATGGTTTGC